>NC_056736.1:569175855-569290855 GCF_019279795.1 Protopterus annectens
TGGATGGGAAATTGACAACTCACCACTGGTTTGGTGCCCAAGTCTCTGATGGACAGAGGCAGTCAGTAAATTATATTATAATCAAAAATCATCCCCTATATAAATGTCTAAAACATATAACTTGTTGGACACATTTGGGATGCATGGCTAGGCTTATAAAGGTCCTAGTGGTCATTAGCCTAGTGTATATACCTATGAACATACGACAAGAGACTTTATTCCCAATGGGCTTACCTGTTAACAAATAAATACATTTTAAAAATATTAAACTTAAAAAGTAAATTAAAATCTCAAAATAAACACTTCTTGGCCAGCATAGGGCATTAGTGCCAAGTTGTAGTTGTAGTTTTCTTTCTCTGAATATTACAAAGAGGTGTGAATCAAGAGGAAAAATGGAACAGCATGCAAGAATTTTAACTACCACTGGACAGAAAACACACCCCACATTAACTCAAGCTGAATCAAGCAGAAAAGGGGAAGAGCAGGTTTTCTCAACTAATAAAGATGTTTATTTCTGAAGTACCCCATCCTGAAAGACCCTGACAGAATATGATTACTTATTTTTGTTGAATTATCACTTATGACAGAGGTAACCTTACATTTATATAAATGAAAACAAAACATTCTGACATATTTTCAGTTATAAATATTATACATCATGTATAATCTTCTATACAGTGAATGTCAAACCAGCATTACATAGCTCACTCAATTCCTGTCTTTCCGTAAACCTCACTCCTCCTCTAAAACATTTTTCTGTATGTTTTGCTCCCACAATTCCCACTTTTTCTACATAATTTGCTTCTGTAATTTTCTAAAGATCATGCTTCCATTTTTTTTATCATCTCTGTTGCTGTATTCACTACTTCTTGTGTGGCTGGTTTAATCTTTGATTAACATTTTTTAGCAGCTGCATTTTTAGAAGACACCAGAATTAGACTCAGCAAGGCTTACTATGCCTACACAAATCCAATTTTGTATCACAGCTCAAAAAATCATTTCCTTTGTTACACCAACTTGCTCACCCAGTATTTCTGACAGAACAGACTGCAGGGAATTTTTAAAGTCTGACATCTCATTACACTCCCAAAGATATGTTCCCATTCATCACTTTCTTCCCCATTGGTCTATATTAAATAATTGAACTTTCAAAAGTTTGGGTGTCATATTATCAACACTATATGATCGAATTTTTGAAAGTTCGAACATTTTAACAGAGATCTCCGTACAGCGCAGAATGGGAAGATTTCCCTTTTCTGCACTGTAGTGCGATCTCGGAGTTGGTATATTTAAAGAGCGGGGGATGTGGGGGGCACAGCCCCCCATGTGGTGGGTGCAGGGTGGCTTGCCCGCTGCTTAAAAAGTTGAGGTAGGTTATTTGTGTAGTTTATTTTTTGTATTAGATGTTCGAACTTTTAAAAGTTGGATCATATGGTGCACGCCATATGACAGTCAAACTTTTGAAAGTTTGATTATCTAATATAGACCCCTTCCCCATCACACCTCCAACATTCGCAGTCTACCTGAGAAAAAATTCCTTGGAGTCTGCTTGGTTATAAAAATACCTATGCAAATATTTCAAAGCAAAGATACTAAATCTTCCAGACATTTTTTTTACATATTTGGGAGCCATACATATATCCTCCCAAAGCTTATTTGTGAATTGCTTAGCCAATCTTTACTTCCAATCCTTTCTAACCTCCTCTGATTGATTCCTATAGTTATCACACAGTATTTATATGCCCTATTAATTATCCCTTTTGATTCCACTAGAAACCCTACCAGTGCTGGAGTTTCACTCCGGATTCCCCTATTCCTTTCTCTTTGCCTATATTCTGATATCAATCCCTGATAGGGGAGGCAGTCTTTAGCCTGTAGTCCAAATTAATTCTTGGCATCTTGTCATTTTTCCCATTCCTTTCCCTCTCTAAATATATGCTCCCAGTACCTTGGTTGCTTTGCTAATTTTCTCCAGTAAATTCCAGCCCCCCTCTTACCTGTTCTATGTATCCTTAATTGCATTCATCCCTATTGGCAGAATCTCCTTTCTCCATTCATATGTTGGCTTAGTTCTTAGATCACTTTCTGCTGCTTTATGAATATAATATTCTTTATGGTTAATGTTATTTTCCTTAAGGATCTGCATTCAAAATCCCAGTCTCTCCTTATTTCTTGAGCTTTCAATCTGCTTTATCATCACCCCTTTCCATTTTAAATTATAGCTTACTATTTATGCTATGTATACGAGTCTTAACTATGTAGCTCTGAATTTCTGAGTCTCTTAATTTCATTGCCATTGGTTCTAAACGTAATGCAAATAACAAAGGGGAAAGAGAACACTCCTGCCTGGTTCCTCTGTTCAAACAGAAATTATCAGGAAGGAACCCAACCCCCACAGGATAGGATTACTTTATCCACAACTCTGGAAGACGGTTGGAGGTGGCAATGAGGGACTTCACCAGCACATTCACTACCCTCAGAATGTGAATATCAGTCATACTAATACCCCAGTTTATGTCCAAATGTCATACTCATAATGTGTATCTGTACATAGGAGATGTGGACATGCTGCTCTGTTCATGCTTCATAACATGGCTTGATTGTCTAGATGCAGAGGGAAGAACACTGATCTCAAATCCCAATCTCTCCTCTTCCAGAGCTTTTAGAGACAAAAATACTCCTCAAAGCTCTAAGTAGTTTGCGTGAAGTCCTCAGTGCTGGAAGGCCCACTTTCTCTGAACAAGGCAGAAGCCAGGTGAGCTCTGATATAAGAACATGCTATAGGGTCTACTGTAGTAATGGAAGGCCTACAGTAAGAATAATGAGAATAGTCTACAGTCTAAAGCACACTAAGAGCATTCAACCCTAGCTAAAAGGGGTACAGCAGTGTGATTATTTCATCACTACAGACACCTTACAGTCCGGTGCAACAGCAACATCCTCAGGTGTGTGAAATGAAGACTAAGGATCACGGCAGCAATAAGGACCAACATTGTCCAAGCCTAGACCCTCTCCTGTCATCTGCCTCAGAATGCCAATGTTGTAATTTCTGTGTGCTCTGTATAGACAGGAATGATGAACTGAAAAAAAAAGAAGTTATGCACTTACCATAATGTTCCATCTGTGTTGTTGGCTCTCATTTGCCCTTTGACCTATGGGTTTCAGATTCGAGCATTGGATCCAACTCAGCCACATACCAAAGTTGTAGGCTCCAGCATCTGAGCTCCTCCACTACCCATGATGCTTCTCTCCTCCAAATCCCTCAGATCGAGTTGCTGCAACACAGTATATCACATGATCATGATACAAATAAACAGGAACAAATTACATAGAAATAAAAGAATCAGCCAAGTGAGAATACTTCAGGAGCTTAAAGGAGAACAGAAGTATCTGTCCAAAAATTTTCCGTTGGGTCCTTCAAAAGGCAGGGGGATGGGAGGGAGGGACGGTTGAAGGGCAAATGGGAGGCAACAACACAGCTGGAACATTATGCTGAGTATGTAACTTCTTTAACTGATGTTGTTGCCTTCATTTGCTCTTCAACCTATGGAACAGAGTCCCCAACTACAGAAAGAACTTGGGAGGGCCTCAAGTAATGATATTCCGGAGCAAAGCAGAAAGTACAGTTTTGTACCTACCATAAATGTAGATGTTCGAAGATCCACATTGCTGCAGTCCTTACACTTGGGTAGTCCGCTGTCCACGGTCGGCCCGAATATCAAAGTATAAGGCTGACGTCGGTCAGGGCGCATTTAACTGACGTCAGGACATCAGGGTACAAATGCGCATGACCGGCGTCATATCCTCAGTCTTTTCTTGCCCCAGATGTCAGAAGACCTTAAAAAGAAAGGTCAAAACCAAAAGACAGCAAACAAATAACCAACCACCCGTGCACTAACTATATGTACAATATATACAATACACACAATATGTACAACCCAACCCACACAACCACCTCCAAGTACAGAGGGGAAGGAGGTAGGTATTGGACTGCAGCAATGTGGATCTTGAACATCTACATTTATGGTAGGTACAAAACTGTACTATGTTCTTCATCTCACATTGCTGCAGTCCTTACACTTGGGTAGAATCCCAAAGCAGTGATAAGGGAGGATGGCTAACTATAAGGAAGCAGGAGCTGCCAAAATGCCCTGCAAAACCGCAGTGGCAAAACCAGCCCTGGACTTAGAGTAAAGTGGCAGGTGATAATGCCTAGAGAAGGTATGCACAGAACTCCAAGTAGCTGCCTCCAAAATATCCTTGGTTGCCACTCCCCTCAAAAAAGCTGTGGAAGTGGCAGTAGCCCTAGTGGAATGAGGCCTAATCCCAGCTGGAACCTCCTTGCCATGATGGGAATAACAGAAAGAAATGCAAAACCCAATCCACTTAGAAATAGTTTGTTTTGACACAGGCTTGCCCTGAGAACTCAAAGCAAAAGAAACAAACAACTGCTGAGACTGCCTGAACCCTTTAGTTCTGTCCAAATAATAACGCAACTGCCTGTGTACATCCAAAGTGTGCAAAATCTTTTCCCCTTATTTTGGGGATTTGCATAAAAGTAGGCAAATGAATAGTCTGGTTTAAAGCCACACTAGAAACCACCTTAGGCATAAAGGAAGGATTAGTACGTAATGATACCCTATCCTTATGGAAAATCAAGAAAGGCTCAACTGCCATAAGGGCCTGCAATTCAGAAACCCTTCTTGCAGAGGTAATGGCCAATAAAAAAGCAGTCTTCCATGATAAATACTTCAACTCAGCAGTAGCTGCAGGCTCAAAAGGTTGTAGAGTGAGTTTCTCCAACACAAAATTGAGATCCCAAGCAGGAGTAGGAGCTCTTCGTGGGGGTCTTATATTCTTTGCCCCTCTAAGAAATTGCTTGAACAAAGGATGAGAAAACAATGGCGGGTCACAATCATAGTGAGCTGAAATTGCTGCAGCATGAACTTTAATAGAAGAGAAGGACAAACCTTTGTCCAGTAACTCAGTAAGATACTGAAGAGCCACACTTAAATTAGGCTCAGAAACATCAAAATCCTTTGCTGCACTCCAAAATAAAAATCTCTTCCATTTATCTGCGTACACTTTCCTTGTACTAGGCCTTCTAGCTTCCAAAATCACATTCAAAACTTGTTGTGGAAGTTGAGACCCTCTATGGTTCAAAACAGAATATGCCAGGCTGTTAGGTGAAGAGAGTGAAGTTTGACATTGAGCAAATGGCTGTCCTCCTATGACAACAGGTGTGGAATCGAAGGCAAAGGCCATGGAGGCTTCCGTACTAGACTTCTCAGTAATGGGTACCAGTGCTGTCGAGGCCAATCTGGAGCTATTAAAATCATCCTTGGCTTGTCCTGTCTGACCTTCAGAAGTACCTTTGGGAGGAGAGGCAGAGGTGGAAAGGCATACACATGAAGATTGCTCCAATTGAAAGAAAGAGCATCCACTTTCCAAGCTGTGGGATGAAACCTTTTGTGCAAAACTTTGGCAGCTGATGGTTTAGTGGAGAAGCGAACAGATCTATGTCTGGAGTTCCCCATGACACTGTCAATTTCTGAAATACATGAGGATCCAATTTCCACTCGTGGGGATCCATAATTCGTCTGCTCAACACATCTGCTAAGGAGTTCTGTGCTCCTGGCAGAAACCTTGCCTGAAGATTGAGCTGTAAACTGAGAGCAGTCTCCCACAAAATCATTGTTTGCCTGCATAGAGGATAAGAATGTTCCCCTTGCTTGTTGATGTACCACATGACAGTTGTGTTGTCTGTTAGAATCAACACCTGTCCTGGAAGAAGGAATTCCTTGAAAGCTATTAATGCAAACTGGACTGCTAACATCTCCTTCATGTTGATATGTAGATGTTGTAGTCCGACAGGCCACTTGTTTTGTATCCATTTTCCATTCAGATGAGCTCCCCAAGCTTTGTCTGAGGCATCTGTCGTTAAAATCTGACTTGCCTCTGGCCGGGTCACAGAGAGTCCCTTGTTTAGGTGACATTCCTGAGCCCACCACAAAAATTCCTTCTGAATGCAAGGTATTATTTGAATGACAGTGTCCAGATCCTGGCAGTGCTGTGTCCATACATTTTTGAGATACCATTGTAGCTTCCTCATATGCAGTTTGGCATTGGGAAGCACCAGAATACAAGATGCCATGAACCCTAAGGCTTGAAGGACTGTCCTTGCAGTCAGCCCGGACTGATGAGATAGTTGATGGAAGTAAAGGGATAGACTCTTTTGTTTGTCCGGGGTTAAAAAGGCCATCTGGGCTGCTGTATTCAGTCTCACACCCAGAAAGCACATGTCTTGAGAGGGTACTAGACTGGACTTTATTTCGCTCACAGAATACCCTAGGCATCTTAGCACTGCTATCACATATTCCAAATGATGAAGAAGCTCTTCCCTTCCTTGAGCCAGAATTAGGCAGTCGTCCAAATAAGGATAGATCTGTATTCCTTTAGTCTGAAGAAAGCTATCACTGGAGCCAGAACTTTCGTGAACACTCTGGGCGCAGTAGATAAGCCAAAGGGCAATGCAGAGAACTGATAGTGAGAAGTCCCAGCTCGAAAACGCAGATACTTTCTGCAACTGAGTCTGATAGGAACATGAAGGTAAGCCTCCTTGAGATCCAAAGTTACCATCCAATGATCTTTGCCCAGCAGAGGTAAAAGCTGCTGCAACGTCAACATTTTGAACTTGGGAATGTCCAGATAAGTGTTGAGGATAGATAAATCCAAAATTGGTCTCCACGTGTTCCCCTTCTTTGGTACTAGGAACAGGCGAGAAGAAAATCCTAGGCCCACTTCTGGCAGAGGGACCGGCTGTATGGCCCCTAGTTGGAGCAACAGAGAAACCTGTTTGTGAGCCTCTATTCTTTGTTGAGGAGGAACGTCTGGCATGCCTTTGAAAGGAGGCAAGGTATGGAAATAAAACCTGTAGCCTTGGTGTATGATATCCAATACCCATCTGTCCTGGGTAATTAAACTCCAATTTTCTTTGAAGAGTGCCAACCTTCCTCCCAAAGGTGCTGCCAGACGAGCAGGCTCTGGCAGCTGAAAAGGTAGGTCATTGGGTCTGTTTACGAAAGGACTGACCCCTGCCCTCACCCGAAGCCTGTGCAGGAGAACTCCCTGTTCTAGGCCTGAAAGAGCCCTGAGCTCTGCCCTTACCACGTCTAGATCTACCCCTAGACTGGGAATCATAAGAAGGATACGTCCACCCCTTAGTAGGCCAATTTCTACTAAACTTTGGAGGCTGGACTTGCAAAAAATCTTTAACAGTCTGCATAGACTTAGCCTTGTCTTCCATTTTCTTTAAGACTGTCTCAACAGGAGGCCCAAACAACACGTCAGATTGCAAAGGAGCATCTAAAATCCTTGTTTTAACATGTTCAGACAAATTCTGATCCCTCAGCCAGGCGTGCTCATGAAGAACAGTCCCAGTGGCAGCCACCCTAGACGAGGCCTGTACAGCATCAAAACCACATTGCAAAGAATGCTTACCCACCTGTTCAGAAACATGGACTAAATCTTGCAACTCTTTACAATCAATACCAACTGCCAGAGCATCAACCTTAGACTTCAATTGTGAAAGGAGATAGTTTTGGTATTTCAACATGTGAAACTGGCAAGTCAGAGCCCTTATAGCAAGAGTGGAAGAAGTATAAACTTTCTTTCCCCATCTATCCAAGGCCCTAGCCTCCTTATCTGTAGGAACCGGATTCTTAACAACAGAAGCCTTAACACCTTTAGGCCCCTGGCTAACAGTTTCTGGGTCTGCCCTAGGACTCTTAAAAAGATAATTGTGAGCTTCACGCACCCTGTAATACCTATCCGGCTTAACAGGAGCAGGAGGCAAAGAATCAGGATTAAGAGAAGCCTCTGTAAAAACATCTTCCACTACATCCAAAACAGGAGGTATAGCCAAAGGCCTATGCTGGGGTAAAAACAGAAATTCCCTAAGCCTTTTCCTGGAATCAGAGAAGTCCTGACCGTCCCACTTAAAATGCTCCCTCATGGAATGAAGAGTTTCTGAAAAAGAAAAATCCTCAGGAGGAGTAGCAGAAGGAGTAGAATCATCCACATCAGAATCAGAATAAGGAGAGTACTCCTGCAAGTCTTCAGCCGAAGACTCTGAAACATCTGAAGCTTGCTCAAAACCCCCCAGCTCAGGCTCCACCCTAGGTCTCTTAGCAGGAGGGGGCATAGAACCCCTAATCAAAGTAATCAAATCTTCTGCCATTTTAAGCATATGCTTCTTGGGCATAGTACCTGAAGAGCTAGGGGTAACACCAACTGAAGCCAAACCTGGCCTGCCCCTGGGAGAAGCCTTAGTAATAGAAGGAGAGGGCCGAGCCACCTTAGGAAGGGAGGGGAGTATAGTAACCTGAGAAGCCCCCTCAGCCTGACTTGCCTCCTGAGAGGCCACATCTTGCAACAATAAAGTCTCACTCTGGGAACACAAAGAAATCTCCGGTGGAGCCACCGGCTCCACCCACACCTCTAAAGAACCGGCGTCCGGTACAGACGGTTCTTCTGGCCTAGGCTTAACTGTCTTGTCCTTGCGCTTCTTCGAGGAAGCGGGCGTCGGAGCATCCGACGGCATTTTATAATTGCACCGCTTCCCAAAGACTAACCTTGCACAATCCAACCTTCTCTTTATAGTGTGTTTATTAAATCTAGCACAAGAGCGACAGCCAACAACGTCGTGCTCAGGCCCTAAGCAAGGAATACACAAAGTATGATAATCTCTATGCGGTATCTGTTTCCCACAAGAAACGCAATTATTAACTTTTTCTGACATCTGGTAAATGACTGAGGCAAGAAAAAACAAAAATATTCCCCAACGGGGTACTTAGCCAACTTTGAACTCGGTCTGAAACTTCTAAATCGAAAAATTTCAGAACGCCAACCGGCACTTGCAATGCTGCTTCTGCATCGGACCATGCGGCAAAAAAGACTGAGGATATGACGCCGGTCATGCGCATTTGTACCCTGACGTCCTGACGTCAGTTAAATGCGCCCTGACCGACGTCAGCCTTATACTTTGATATTCGGGCCGACCGTGGACAGCGGACTACCCAAGTGTAAGGACTGCAGCAATGTGAGATGAAGAACATCCAAAGGATGCCCTGTTCCTAGAAATTATGTCCAGTTTGTAATGGGAAATAAAGGTATGATGATTTCACCAAATAGCAGCTGCACAAATTTCATCAATGGGAAGTTTCGACCAGAAGGCTGAAGAAGTAGACACAGATATAGTAGAATGGGCCTTAATGTGGCAAGGTAAGGGGATGCCCTTAGTGGAATACTCAAGTTTAATACCTCCAAGAGTCTCTTCCTTTTTGAAAGCTTCTGAGGAAGCGACTGCCCTAGTGGAATGTGCTTTAGGGCACCATAGTGAGAGTAGCAGAAAGCAATAACCTTTGAAATACAGGCAGCAGTAGTTTGTTTGGAGATCAGTTGTCCAGCTTAGGGGACATAAAAGATACAAAGAACTGGCGAGTCTTCCTGAAGGATTTAGTTTTGTCCACAAAAATCTGAGTTTCCTGTGAATATCTAGAGAATGCAAGAGCCTTTTCCCCTTTTTGGGACTGGGAAAGAATGTGGGAAGATAAACAGCCTGATTGAAAGACAGCTCATTTACTACCTTAGGCATGAAGGATAGATTAGCCCCAAGAGTCACCTGGTCTTTGTGAAAAATAAGAAAAGGGAGAATGGCCATGAGGGCTTGTAGCTCAGAAACTCCCGTGGCAGAGGTGAGGGTCTAGAGCAGGATGGTTTTCCAAGTACAGAATTTTAGAGAGAGGAAGAAGCGTGTTCAAAGGGATGCACAATAAGCTTTTCTCACACAAAATTAAGATCCCAAGGAGGACAGATGGATTTCCTTTGTGAGTTAAGATATAAAATCCTCCTGAGGAAAAGCTTGACTTCAGGCTTAACCATAAGTGGAGGACTAACAGGGAGGTAGGCATTGATAACAGGCAAGTGAGATTTTATGGAACAGTAGGCCAAGCCCGATCGAAAATGTTTGTAGAGGTATTGCAGTATTCTAGGGATCTGTGCTAAACAATGGCTCTTAACTATGTTTGCAGTACTAGCGGGAAAACCTTTTCCACTTTGCAGCGTAAGATCTTCTAGCAGTGGGTCTCCTAGCCTCTCGTAGGACTTGTACAATCTCTTCAGAGAAGACATGTCTTTGAGAAATTAAAATCCTGTCATCCACAGGGTCAGGCTGAGAGATGTAAGATTTGGGTGGAGCAGAGATCCTTTTGCTGAATTATCATGTCCAGCTGTAGAGGAATTCTCCTATAATTTCCATTTGCCAGGTGAAACAGCAGGGGGGATTCAATATTACCTTGGCCAAAATGGAGCAAGCTAAAGGGGCTTGGGTGTTTCCTTTTGTGCCTTGAGAAGAATTTTTGGAAGATGAGGCAAAGGAGGAAAGGCATAACATTCTGCTGGAACTGTTCATTTTGGGGTTTTTTTTGGTCAAAGTTAAATGAGGGAGTGCAGAATCCATTAGAAAAGTTAAAGAAAGAGTGCTAAAAAATGTGAGATTCCCTAAATCAGCTTTCCCCTCACATCATACACTTTGATAACTTCTACAGCAGAAGGACCAAAAATTAATCACTGTCCAAGGGAGAATTCAAAATTTCATTTTTAACATCTTCTGGGAGATTCTTTGTAGGCAGCCAGGCAAAGAAACAGCTGCAGTTGCAACAGCCCTTGAGGTACTATCCAAAAAAGTCATAAACACACTCTAAGCTGGAAAGGGAAGGCATTTGTCCTCCAGGCAGTGGGACAAGGGCTCCTGTTGCTGAACTGGGGGAACTGACAGTTACTTGGTGAAGCAAAGAGGTCTACTGAGGTCTGCCACAGTCAAGACCTCTCTGTTCAAGGTCCACACGGGAGGATCCTCTAGGGAGCAGCTTAAGCAGTCTGCTAGCACATTGTCCTGAGAAGCAATGTATGTGGCTGTGAGCATGATGTTCATTTGTGTTGCCATGTTCCATGCCTCCTACTAATCTGCATAGTTGGTACGGCCTAGTGCCTCCCTGCTTGTTTTATGTTCCACAAGCCTGTGGTTTTGTCTGTGTCTACTTGGAGTGGTCTGGATTTCCAAATGTTGTTGAAAATCCAAAGAGCTTGCAGAAGAGCCCTCATTTCTTTCAGACTGATATGTTCCTCCAGAAACTGGGGTTGCCATTTCCCCTTCACTCAGTGTGATCTTGTCCATGCAACATACTCCTCTCATCTGACGCATCTGTGGGAACCTGTTGAAGAGAAGGAAGAGGAAGTGTGAAAGGTAATCCTGGGCTGAGGGTAATGCTAGAAGTCTAAACCTCAAAATGCATTCACTCAAGGCACTCCTTAAAATGGAGAACATCGACATCTGGGCAGTGACAGGGACCTGGTTCAAGGCTCCAGAGAGCACCCCTGCATTACCAGGCTATAATTCATACCACACCTTTCGGCCACCTAACCTGGATTGAAAAACTAAAGGCAGAGGCGTGTCCATATTCATTAAGGATATCCACACCTCCAGGCTAGTTGCTCAGGATAGTGCATCCGAGATTTTCCAAGTGCAACTAACTCTGGGCAAGACCGCAATTCAGACTGTAACTTGCTACAGATCCCCCACCATGCCCTAGGATTCCCACTCCTCATTTCTTGATACACTGGAAAATATTAGGGTACAACCCAACACCCTAATAATCAGCGATTTCAACTACCCCATGATTAACTGGGAAAACTACTCATGTACCAACTCTTTTGCTCAACGTTTTCTGGAATTCATAAATTCCAACGCCTTGGATCAACTTACCACACCCCCACCAGGGGCAGCAATATTCTAGACCTGGTCATTACCAACATGGGCAACCAGTGTCCCACACCAGAGGTCAGTTCCTCATTGGTCAGATCTGACCAGAAACTAATCAGCCTAGATATCCACATCCCACCCCCACCCCCCCATTAGGGAAACCACAGTAAAATATTTCTCCAAAGCCAACTTCATGCTCCTTAAGACAGAAGTGGCAAACTTCACAACACCCATGCAGACAGACAATAGAGGTATGACTGCTGAATCCTACACAAATGCACTTTATAAGCACTTACACGAGTGCATGAATCGTGCTATCCCTAACAGAACCTAGATGCTATCCTCCAAAAAAAGGAAGCCAATCTGGATGTCCCCTGCCATAAACAAACTCTACAACAGAAGAAAGAAACTCTTGCAAAAAGAGTAAAATCCCATGATTGGAGGAACTCCCTGGTCAGCCTCAACAAGAAGCTGAGATTCCTCATAAAATCCTCCAAAGCTAGTTATGAAAACAAAATCACCACTGATTCTAAAGCCAACCACAAAGCATTCTATAGCTATGTCAAGAATCTCAATGGCAACACTCAGATCTGCTCTGAGTTACAGCACAATGGCACTAAATATACAGAACCAACTGATATTGCCAACATCCTGGCAGATAGGTTCAGTGCTAACTTTACCCCCCTTTCACCCCCTAAAGGGCACATCTCTATACCGGAAGAATGCAAAGTTCCTCTAATCACTGCAGTACAGGTAAAAACCACTCTCTCCAAAGCCAAGAACACGGTATCCATGAGACCTGACAACATCCCAGGCTGCATTCTACATGAACTACAGAATGAACCGTCACCCCACCTAAGCACCATGTTCAATCAGAGCCTCACCTCAGGCTTTGTGCCTAATGAATGGCGCACAGTGACGGTTATCCCACTCCACAAAGGGGGAGCCACCACGGACCCTGGGAACTACTGCCCCATTAGCCTAACGAGCCTGGTCTGCAAGGCCATGGAACTTATAAACAAAGACATTGGTAATCTCCAAACTCTGGACCCCACCCAGTTTGGGTCTGTAAAAGGCAGATCATGTCTCCTAAACCTGAAAGACTTCTTTGAAGCAGTCACCAAAGCTGTAGACGAGGGTAAGGTGGCTCACACAGCCTATCTAGGTCTCGCCAAGGCTACCAACACTATCCCCCACTCTGGAATTATAGATAAACTCACTAAACTAGGTATAAATCCCTATGTCACAAGATGGGTTGCCAACTGGCTCACTGATGGAACTCACACTGTGAAAGTAGCAGACTCCAAATCCGACTTCAGACCAGTGACAAGCGGAGTACCACAGGGTTCAGTCCTGGGTCCTCTCCTGTTTGGTATCTACTTTTCTGAAATACAGGCTAACAAAGAAGGTTTTTGGCTAATGAAGTTCACAGATGACTGCAAACTAGGAGCCATATTTGAAACTCCTAGCAATGTGGACATCCTATAAAAGGGCCTCACTGAATTAGATGCCTGGTGTCAAAGCCATGGCTTCAAGCTCAATGCCAAAAAGTGCATTGTCACCCCCTTTGGTAAAAACTCTGTACCCATGAGCTACCACATAGGTGGTAGTCTACTTAACACCGAAAGTGTGATAAAGAGACCTTGGGACACAGGTGGACAGTAGTCTCTCCTTTGATAATCACATCACCACAGCAGTCAGGAAATCCTTCTAAGTGGCACACCTCATCACAAAAGGTTTCTCATTCAGGAAAAAAGAGGTAATTGTTTCCTTCTATTCGTCACTCATTAGACCCATTATAGAGTACAGCGCCCCTTTTAGTATTGCACCTCACAAGACATCTACAACAACTAGAAAGGCCGCAGAAATACCTCACAAAGAGGATTACCGGCCTCAAACAGATGCCCTACGCAGACCGTCTCAAAAAACTCCAGCTTTACTCCATTGCATATCGCCTACTCAGAGGCGATCTCTGCCTAACATACAAAGCTATGTCAAACTCAGAGCTGTTGGACATGCTCCACTTAAAGAAATGTCAATCCCTGCGAGCTACATGCTCTACGGATCTAAACCTTGTCGCCACAATAAACAGAACATGCTAGAGGAATAGATTCCTGTCCCAGAGACTTCCCATACTCTGGAACAAACTACCTATCTATATCAAACAAAGCTCCTCATTAGCACTCTTCAAGAAAAATCTTGATGATTGGATGGGAAACAAGAAATTCACCCTGGGAATCACCTCTGTGGCTCTGCTCAACAGGGGCACAGGAAAATAATTTTCTTGGGTGGCGAAAGCCAGTGTACCTTTTTGGCTTGGCTGTATAGGCCCTAGGGCCAATAGCCTAGTACCTACCTATGAACCTGTTCCTTCCACCAAAGAAGCTCTTCTAGAGACAAGGGAGGAGGAAATTGGGGTGTCCTATGGGTGGCTTGACCTGAAGATTACAGAGAGAGGAGACTTGTCAGCTAGGAGGGGTGTAGTTCCAATTGGTACCCATGTAACAGAGCAAGGGATGCCACCAACCACCTGCTCACCAGTTCACAGGACATCAAAGACAGTGGGAAGGAGTACCTCCAACATCTTATGAATGAAAAACCCACAGAAGCTATGCTGTATCATACAATAAAAAATGAGGAGGAGCCCTCCCTAGAAGAAGTAAGAACAGCACTAAGGAAAATGAAGTCAGGGAAACAGGACGATCTGGTGACAAAGATTTGGGACAGACAAGAAGAAAGTAGAAGGAAACAAGGGCGTCTAGCAAAGAGGTGGATGGATTGTATGAGAAAAGACCTATGATAGTCAAGCATGAGTGTCGAAGAAGGTAGGACAGTGGCATAGAATCAAACAATATGGCAATAATTGACACGACACCTTGACCCAATGTATGAAAATGGGAAAAAGGGAGTTGATAAAGATGATGATGATGAAATAAGTCAGCAAATAATAACAATATAAATATTTGTTCAAAGTATGCAAACAGATTGGAAATTAGTCCAATGTGACCAAGAAACTACTCATAAATGGCAAAAAAGGTAAGACTGAAAAAAGTGAAACAGGGTAATGCTGTTCTTATACAGCGCACATGCAAACCGGTACCAAAGAGGCAACAAAATCAAGACAGGCAATATGATTATGAACGGGAGGTCTTTGACTTCTGGGGAAAAAAAAAGAATGAACAAATGACTTACACTGGTAAATAGAAGCGTGTGCATTATTAACGAAGAATAAGTCTTCAGAAAAAAATTAAATTGAAATTCTGGATTTAGCCTGAAAAAAAGTACAACCTTACAATTCTCTCAGTGTTTAATGCTTAATAATATCAAACATCAAATTATTTGAGTAATAAAAAAAATATCAATATTTCCTTACAGTGCACACACAGCTTCAGTGTGCTTTCCATCAAACCTGCCATTTCTGATATACAAGACAGATGTTTCATTCTTCCTCAACGGATATGACTCGGACACATATTTCAGACTTCAGATCCAGCTCTCAAGCTCCTCCCTCTACCCATAATGCCACATTCCATACCCATTACCTCAGATCGAGTATGTTGCCATAAATCTCTATAGTTAAACAGAGGCAGGTATAGCTTGATAGAGAAGGCAAGACTCAAACCTGGAACTGTAGGTTCTCATATAGTCCAATAGGTCTGTCCAGAAAAAAATGGATGGGAAGGAAGTTGAGGAAGAATGAAAATGGACAACACAGATGCCTAGTTATGGTAAATACATTTTAAATCTGATGTCGTCCTTTTCATTCCTCAACATATGGGACAGAGACCCCAGCTACGTTAATATTGGGTGGCCCTCATGGAAGGATATTCTGGAGTATTGCCAAACCAAAGTCAGCTTTGTTTCTAGAGACATCCAATCTGTAATAAGTAACAAAGGTATGAGCATTGTACCTTGTAGCTGCAGCTCAAATATCAATAGATGTTCTTGACCAAAAAGTAGATGATGTAGCCATGGATCTGACTGGGAGGTTTAGATAATGTCATGCCTTTTTGAGAATAAATCCAAGAAATACAATATATTATCTGTTTAGACAGAGTGACTTTAGAGACTGGACATCCCAGCCTTTTTTTTTGTGAAAAAGAAACAAAGCTGATCGGATTTTCTAATTTTTGTTCTGTGAAGATAAAACTGTGGTTGTCTGTGCACATCAAGGAGATGCAGCATGTACTCTCCTTTATTCGAAAAATAAATGGGAAAAAATGGTATTTTAAGAAGCCACTTAAGGTGTAACCCTTCTTTTTTACCTAAAGGAAACCCTATCCTTATGAAAAATTATGTAATGATGTTCAGATATTCTCTTTGCACAAGAAATCACAGGAATTTCAAATCAAATTTAGGTGAAGGTTCAAAAGGTTTCTGCATTAGACCTTGTAGCACAACTGTCAGATCCCATGGTGGTGAGGGATCCTTTATCGGAAGCCTTAGAAGAAAAATACCTATCAGGAAGGCTGCCCAACATCCAGCCAGTATACAAAAGTTTTCAGTTGCTTTGATGTACGCTGTAGGTCACACACATGCTCCTCATGTAGAGTAGGGCATGAAGGTGATATCCGGCCATACCATCCTCAGAACTGATAGCCCCAGTAGGAATGCCAGTCCAAGGTAAACCAAGAGGTAATCAGAACATCCAGAAGAGAAATGGACCAGGGAGAGGAAGGAGGGAGTAAATACTACAACAGTGAAGGAAAGCACACCTACTGTTATAGTAAGATTTTACACAGCTGCACTATGTCCTCCCATTCACACATTGCAGTATTCCTTACATACGAGACAGTGCCAAAGCTCAAGAAGAAACATAGAGGAGGAAAGACCAGTAGAGCCCTCAAGGAAGCCATAAAGGATGGCCCTAGTAAAACCAGCTCTAGCTCTGGAGATTCCATCCCACTTGCAGTGCTTGGTAAAATTATGCACAGAAGTCCAGGTAGCTGCCTCAAGAATAAAATTGACATCCAAACCCTTGAAAAAAGCACCAGAAGATGCCACAGCTCTAGTAGAATGAGCCTTTACAGAAGAAGGAAGGCTCTTACCATAAAAAGAATAACAGAAAGAAATAGCTTTTGAGATCCAAAAAGAAATAATTTGTTTGGATACAGCCAATCCTAGGGACCTAGGATGAAAACAAACTAACAACTGATCAGATTTTCTAACAGAAATTTTATCCAAATAAAATCTAAGTTGTCTAAGCAGATCCAAAGTATGCAGCACCCTCTCACTAGCAAATTGTAGAGAGGGGAAAAAAAGTAAGTAAATGAATAAACTGATTAAGTGGCAACTTATTAACCACCTTGGGCATAAAAGAAGGATTAATATGCAAGGATACCCTGTCCTTATGAAACACCAAAAAAGGAGAACAAGCCATAAGGGCTTGAAGCTCAGACATCAGTCTGGCAGAAATAACAAACAGTATTTCAAAAGCAATGTTACAAGGAAGCTGAAGTAGCAGGTTCAAAAGGAGCCTGAGTCAGCTTCTCCAAAACAAAAATAAGATCTAATGGAGGAGGAGGAAAAGGCTTCCTGGTAGACCTAATATGAAGGACACCTTTAAGGAATGGTTTAGTCTCAAATCTAAAAGCTAAAGGAGGAGATAAAGGCAAACACGGAGAGATAGCTGATAAGTGAGCCTTAACATAAGAATAGGCCAAGCCAGCATTAAGCAATTCACACAAATAAGAAAGAACCAAAGGAACATCCATAGTAAGTGGATCCAGTTTACGAGAAAGACATCAAACCGAAAACCTCTTCCATTTGGATAAGTAGGATTTATGGGCTCCTGCAGGACCCTAAGCATTTCCTCAGAAAAAAGGTGTCTATGTGGAATCAAATCTTATCATCCACAGTGTCAGTTGAAGAGTGGACATATGGGGATGGATGAGAGATTGCTTATCTTCTCTGAGTAGGTCCACACTGTGAGGTAACATGTGATGATTGCCCTTGGCTAAATGCAGAAAAAGAGGCAACCAACTCTGCCTCTGACAAAAGGAAGTCACCAACAAGATTTTGGGAGTGTCCTGTTGAATTTTGAACAGGACTTTTGGAATGAGGGGAAGAGGAAGTTAATGCATAAAGAAACATCCCCTTCCAAGAAAAAGAGGGTGTCCACATTACACACCAGAGGACCTGGGACTCGGGCACAAAATAGCGGAAGATGTCTGTTCAAACGGGAGGCAAATATATCTACTTGAGAAGTATCCCACTAGTAGACAATGTCCAGAAAGACATCACTGTGAAGCATCCATCTGTGGATTTGAGTTTAAGACCTGCTCAGAGTATCACCAACAATTTTTTGACCTGAGGGAATGTAAACTGGCTAAAGAGTCACTTGATACTGGACAGCAAGATCTCATACCAGCAGTGCCAACTGACAAAGAAAGTAAGATCTTGTTCCCCCTGTTTTTATATACCACATCTCTGAGGTATTGTCTGTAAATTCCTTGAGAGGTCCTGGGATGAAAAGATAATAAAATGCCTGAAGAGTCAGCCAAAGGGCTCTCCCATCTATTTGACACTGACGTGCTACTGCTGTTAAACAGGTGACCACACCCCCTGCACCTTAAGGGAGCCAAAAGTTGCTCCCCATCCCAGATCTGAAGCATCTGTGAACAGTTCCTGAGAGGGAAAAGAGGATGAAAAGGGACCCCTGGATTCACAGACAATTGCTGGATCCACCACTGAAGTTCCTTCTTGAGACAAAATAGAAGAGGAACTACAAATTCTAGAGGATGTGCAGGTTGAAGCCAAACCGACTTCAGGAACCACTTAAATGTTCTCATGCAGAGTTTGGCTAGAGGGAGCATAGGGATGATGGATGCCATGAAGCCCAAAGCTCTCAAAAACTCCCTGGCTCTAATGGGGGCCAAAGGAAGAACAGTTTGAACGAAGGAAATGAGAGTTAAGGCCTTTGGAGAAGGCAGGGATGCCAGCATAGGCACTCTTTGAATCCTGCACCCAGAAAAACATGATCCTGAGAAGGACACAGAGAAGAATTTTTAAAGTTTATTGTGAACCCCAGATTCTGAAGGAGGGAAATGCAAAATGAAGATTTTGCAAAAGGATCTCTGGAGGGATGCCTGAATCAGCAGGTCATCCAAGTAAGGAAATAAAGAAGTTATGTATTCACCATAACGTTCCATCCGAGTAGTTGTAGTTCATTTGTCTTCAACCTGTGGGTTACAGATCCATATCGGATCTGAGCCGGCAACTTTTGCTAGCATCAGCTCCGAACTCCAAACTCCTCCCTTTACCATAATACAGCTCCACTGCCTTCCATCCCCAGATTGAGTTTGCTGAACTTATACTGACAACCCGACCTGATAAATTCACTTGTGACCTATACTGCAGCCCGTAAGCTGATCATGCACCAAGGTTTGGGGGAAGGAGGGAGCGACAACTGAAGACAAATGAAATGCAACTACTCAGATGGAATGTTATAGTGAGTACATGACTTCTTTATCTGAAGTAGTTTACTTCATTTGGACTTCAAGCCATGGAACTGAGCCCCTGGCTACTAAACTCCTGGGAGGCCCTCATGGAAGGATATTCCAGAGCACCGTGGAACCAAAATATGCTCTCCTTCTGGAAGTCAAATTCAATCTGTAATGAGAAATAAATGTATGAGATGAGGACCAAGTAGCTGCAGAACAAATGTCATCCAAAGACATTCTAGACCAAAAAGCCACAGACATAGCCATGAACCTAGTGGAATGAGCTTTAACCTGTGCTGGAAGAGACATGCCTCTGTCCTTACAGACCTGCAGGATGCATGAAGAAATCCATCTAGCTATAGTGACCTTGGAGACTGTTTCCTTCTATAAACCCTTTTTGGGCAAACCTAACAACTGATCAGATTTACAGAAATTTTTTGTCCTGTATAAATAGAATCATAACTGTCTATGAACATCCAACATGTGGAGTTTGCAGTCCATCTTGTTTGTAAAATTAGGAAAAAACACAGGCTGATAGTCTGATTGACTGGTGATGCCACCTTAGGAAGAAAGGCTGGATTGGTTCAAAGGGAAACTCTGTCTTTGTGAAAAATCATGTATGGAATTTTGATGGGCAAGGCCTGTAATTCTGAAAACCTTTCTTTCAGAGGTAATAGCCACCAGAAAAGCTGCTTTCTAAGATAAAAATTTCAGATCTGCAGTTGCAGCAGCCTCGAAAGGCAAAACGACCAAAGCTTAAAGAACCATAGTAAGGTCCCACAGGGGAACAGGATCTTTGACGGGGGGGGGGGGGGGTAACAAAAAGGTGCCTTTGATAAAGGCTTTATACAGTCTGGAAGAGGCTAAGGAGGCAGAATTCTCACCCACATGAAAATAAGAAATGCCAGCCAACTGAACTTTAACAGTAGAAGAACTAGCTCTGTGATGGAAAATATCAGCTAGAAAATCAAGAATGGTGGAAATAGGGGCCATGAAAGGGTCTGAACTCTATTGAGTGGCCCAGAAAGAAAAACGTTTCCACTTGCTGTGATAAACCTTCCTGGTCGAAGACTTATGATCAGCTACCAAAATAGATCTAACTAAGGAGGATAGTTTGGGAGTCCTAGCAATCATGGAAACTGAAGCAGCCAAGCTGTGAGCTTCAGGCTGTCCAGACTCTGATGAGGCACCCCCGAAGGGTGTGAAATTAAATCCTGAATGGGATCTAGGATCCAAGGTGGAACCAGAAGGTGAGACCAAAGGAAGGAAACCATACCTGGTGAGGCCAGAATGGGGCAATGAGGATCACTTTGCTCCCCAGTCAGCGAGCTTTCTGCAGGAACCTTGGAATGAGAGGTACTGGCAGGTAAGCATACAGAAGACCGGAAGGCTAAGCATGAACTAGAGCGTCTCTTGGGGACTCCCCCGGCAGGGGGTTCAGAGTGAAAAACTTGCTGCACTTCGCACTGGAAGGAGATGTGAAGAGATTGCAGCAAGGTTGACCCCACTCGCTGAAAATCTGTTCCACTACTGACAGATTCAGAGACCACTCGTAAGGCATCAGAATGGTCCAACTTAGCCTGTCCACTAGAATGTTGGACCATCCCGGAATGTGCATTGTGATGAGAAAGCGACCAGTGGAGATTGCCCATTCCCACACTCTCATGGCCTCACGACAAAGGGGATAAGATCTGGTCCCTCCCTGTCTGTTGATATACCAGACCACTGACATGTTGTCTGACTGAACAGCAACTGTCCCCAGAGGAAAAAAGGCATGAAGGGCCTGCAATGCTAGAAGGACTGCCCTCATCTCTAGGACTTTTATATGCAAGCTGGTCTCTAGGGGGGATCACAGACCTTGGACTGTCCTGCCCGAACAATGCCCCCCCCCCACCCGAGTTGGGAGGCATCTGTGGTCACTGTGGTTTGGGCCAGGGCTGGAACAAAGGGTCGTACCTCCAAAATGTCTGAAGAGCTCATCCACCATATGAGGGAGGACTGACACACTCGACTGAGTTGAATAGGATAAGTCAATGGCAGTTCCAACAGGGACCACTGAACCGCTAGAGTCCACTGTAGAATCCTCATGTGTAACCAAGCACACGGGAGAAGAATTATGATTGCCGCCATCAAGCCTAGGGCCCTCAACACCGATTCCGTTGTTGGAAGATGAGAATGGTAGATCTGGGAGACATGTATCCTCAGGTTTTGAACTCTCTCCGAGGTCAGGAATATTTTGCACTGAAAAGTATCTATCCTGGCACCAATGTAGTCTATCACCTGTACAGGATCTAGGAGAGATTTGGATGTGTTGATTGTGATCTCCAAATACAGGGCAAGTGTAAGGAAATAATCCCTGGTTTGTGAAAGTAGATGCCTAGTGGGAGCAGTGAGGAGTCAATTGTCCAGGTATGGATAGACCTGAATCCCCTGAACCCTCAAGTGAGCTGCTATGACTGCCATCATTTTGGTAAACATCCTGCGGGCTGTGGTGAGACCAAAGGGTAGAGCTCGAAATTGGTAATGATTGACTCCTAGCCAGAAGCAGAGGAACCTCCTAGAGCTTCTGTGCATTTTTATGTGATAGTAAGCATCCTAGAGGTCTAACAAGCACATCCAGTCACTCTCTTGCAGGTGTGGCATGATAGACTGTAACATGACCATCCAGAACTTCTCTTTGGCAACTGACAGGTTCAGGGTAGAGAGGTCCAGAATGGGCCTTAAGTCCCTCATTTTCTTTGGCACCAAAAAGAACCTGGAGCAGAAGCCCGATCCGGACTGATCTGGGGGGACAGTTTCGATGGCTTGTTTTACTAGCAGCTTGGAAATTTCCTGTGCTGCTGCCTCCCTTTGTGTGGGTGGTACGTCCGGGAGGTGTCTGGGAGATATGGGGGAACCCACGAAGGGGATAGAGTATCCTCTGGATATGATTTGAAGCACCCAGTGGTCCATTGATATGGACTCCCATGCCACTGGGAGCAAGGACAATCATCTCCCGACTGCCTCCAGAGTAGAGCAGTTGGGCAACCCCTCAGGGTTACTGCCCGGGTCTGTCCGAGAAAGGTTCTCGAGACCCGAAGTTCTGCAGACCCCCTCTGCCTCTGGGCAAGCATCCATTCTGTCCCCCTCTGCCTCTGGGGGAAGAAGATCCCAGAGTGTCCCGGGAATACTGAGACTTCCAGAACCACATCTTCTTTTGCCCTCTCTGGTTCCGAGAAAAGGACCTTTGAGGGTTAGAGAAGGGGATCCCAACAGCAGACAGTGTCTTCCTGCCTTTCTCACTCTGGACTAATGTCTCCTTGACGGTCTTACAAAAGAGTGTAGAACTGTCATAAGGGGCATTGACAAATGACGCCTTGAAGGGTTTGGAAAATTGACAGAGAATGGGAGAGGAGTCGCATGGACATTTTAGATACCACTTTTAAAGTGCCCATCCTCACGGAGAATGAAGCCTTGTCCTCCTGCGACACGGACTTGGGGGGGGGAGACTCCTCCAACTCCTTTACTAGGTCACGTTGGAGTCTAGTGACATGGGCCAAATAATCCAGTGCTCTGATCGAAAAGGTAGCTGAAGTGTACACCCGCTTCCCTAGGCAGTCCATCATCCGCGACTCTCAGTCAGGAGGGTGGACCGAGGAACTCTCCTGTGCAACTTCCTTCTTAGTGGCTGCTGCTACCACCATGGCATCCATGGTGGAACCCTTATTCCAAGATGGTCTATCAATGGGGGAAGCTTAAGAATTTTTCGGGTCACTTTGGGATAGACTCCATGGTGTCCGGTTCCTTCCATGCCTGTGAGGTGACCAAATCCACCAAAGGATCAGCAGGAGGGGACACCCAGGAAATAGACTGGCCCATGCCGAAAGCCTCTAGGAACACAGACTCATCAGAAGAGGGTTTGGGGGCAGACCAACCTCCCTGCTGGCGCAGGATCTCCATGATGCCTCCAAAGGAGACATGCTCGGGAGGTGACCTTCGGGAACCCTCTCCATCATCTAAATCTGTGTCCTCAGTGAGGGACTCTGGGGAGTCCAAGTGCCTCCTCTTGCAAGTATGCTTGTGAGGCACATCTCTGGTGGGGCTCACCGGGGGGGGGGGGGGGCTGGCAAGCCATTTGTTCCTCGGGGGGAACTGTCTGGGGTTCTTTGAGCAGGGGCTGTCCCTCTGTTAAGACAATGGGGACCGTAGACAGAGTCGACGGCGTCTGGAAGGAGTCCGAGGGGGCAGTCAGGGGTCTCGATCTGACAGAGAGGTCCCTTTCTACCACACTGAATGCAGAAGGAGAGCAAACCTCCTGAAAAACCAATAAGGAGGTCGGTCTCCCGGGTCCGAAGCGAGAATCAGAGCTGGGCCCAGGTGGATGGAGCTCCGAGGGAGGGAACCTGGCCTGACAAAGTCAGAGCCGATGAAAAAGGTTCCACTCCCTCGGATCCAACACCCAAGCTCCGGCTCAGAGATTGGTTCGGATCCAAGCTGGTCAGATACGAAATGCTCCAGGCAGCTGTCGGTGTCGAGGAAGTAAGTACCATCAGCGCCGACCTCCTGACCAAAGCTTACCTCGGATCAGAGTAGTCCAAAGCCGAAGGTCAGATTGGAAAAGGAGAAATGGGTTGAAAGAAAGGAAGCGAGTCCCCCCCCCCCCGAGGGAGGGCAAAACCCCCATCTGGATATGTGTACGGATAAAGCGCCTCGTCATCTTATCCAGATCAATATCCAACAAGGAGCGGGTTGACCGTGATGAGGCCATGGATTCCAACCTGGCGGGTTGGGGCACCAAGGCCCGAGGGGCTGGAAGTGTCTCCTCCGGCTCTCGGAGAACCTTGGGGATCGGAGCTGAGGGGAGTCATGAGTCAGTGGAGTCTTACTGGGAGAAGCAAGGTCCGGGAACCTCTTCCTCTTTTCCCTAGTCTTCGACCCTCTCTCCCTTTCTCTACCTCTCTTCTGCTCCGCTACTACAGGCTTTGGTACAGGAGGCTGAGTCCCAGCCTGGGAGGGAGGAGAAGCAAGAGAAAGAGAGGAGGGAGAGGCGGCCACAGCAGCCACTGTGACCAAAGCCGAAGATGAGGAAAGAGAGTCGGAAAGAGGAAGAAGACCTTTGAAGGCCAACTTGGTCTTCCTGTCCTTTAGGGCATGGGGGCTGAAGCTCGCACAAATACTATACTCCACACTCAGGTGGGTCACACCCAAGCACAAAACACACAGAATGTGGCCATCCGCTGGGGAGAGCTTATGGCCACACTCTGTGCAGTGCTTGAAACAAGCTTTTCAGCCATAACAGAAAGATGGCCTTAGAAAAAAAGACAGGCAAGATCTTTCTAAATTACAGACCCACACACACCCACTCACCACACTCACTACAGAGAATATGGGGGGGGGGGCTACTACCTACACCATACAACAAACTACTCTAACTACCTAAAAACCACTAACACTCGACGCACCAAGTGAGGGGAGGAGAAAAGGGACCTATACTAACACTAAACTGAAGAAAATTAGAAAATGTTACTACTCACAGAAAGTTTTAAAACCCACTGCTAGTTGGAGCTCAGAAGACATGATGTGAAGCAAATCACGGCAAATGAGATGTGGGAATGGAAGGCAGTGGAGGTGTATTATAGGTAAGGGGAGGAGTTTGGAGCTTGGAGCTGATGCTAGCAAACGTTGCAGACTCGGATCCGATACAGATCCGTAACCCACAGGTTGAAGACGAAATGAAGTAAAATACTTCAGATACTTGGATCCCCTGAAGCCTACAAAAAGCAATCACAGGAGCGAGGCATTTGGTGAATACCCTTGGGGCAGTAGAAAGGCCAAAGGGCAAAGCAGAGAACTGAAAATGTCAGGAAGCAACAGAGAAATGCAAATACTTCCTGAAAAGGGGAAGGATCGGAATATGGAGATAAGCATCCTTGAGATCCAAAGCAACCATATAAGCCTGAGGAGGCAAAAGAGAGAACAGATATTGGTGTCAGCCTGGCGTTTTTCACCAGTTTGTTTTTTGTTTTGCAATCTGTTAAAAGAGAGAACAGAGTCTGAAGGCATAGCATTCACAAAGTGGGCACCTTCAGAAAAGTGTTAAGATCAGAGAAGTCTAGAATAGGTCTCCAAGTAGCCTCTTTTCTGGGTACAAGAAACATCCTGGAGTGAAACCCCCTCCCCTTTGGGACACAGACACCTCCTGAATAGTACCCTGATTCAAAGGGTCTCAAAGTACCTCTGGGAAAAAGGGGAGCTGTTCCAGAGGAGACCAAGGAATGTCCATAAAAGGGGGGGGGGTGAGATTTCCACACCATGCACTACCCCTGGCAAATAATGGGCATTACCCAAGAATCCTGACTAATCTGAAGCCAAACAGGAAGAGAGAAAGAGGAACGTGGTTGGGAAGAGACGGATAATCAGACAGCACCTGGTTTATCTGGAATGGAAAACTTCTGAGGCAGTGAAGTCTGAGTAGCCTTAGCAGGAGGAGGCAGCTTGCCACTCTTTTTTATCCTTGGGAGGAGGGCAAGATTGCCTGCTAATAAAGGTAGGCTTATTGGGATAGTTTCTCTGAAATTTAGGAACAGGAAAGACAGACACATATTCTGAGTTCCTGTAAAGCCTTCCCCTTATCCTGAAGGGACTTAAATCAGCAGCAGCTTCCCCGAACAAATGTTTATCAAGAGGGGCATCCATCAACTTAGCCTTGATATCACCAGGCAATGGTTGAAACCAAAGCCAAGAATACCTCTGCATCACTGAACCAAAAGCAGTGCATCATAGCTACATGTGATGGAATGATGAGTAACTGCCTAACAGAGAAAGAGCAGAAGTTTTGCCCTCAGAGTTTGAGAGATCAGAAATAACCTGACAGGCTGGAGAAAGGACAGCCAACACATACCTGGGCATATGGATCTGATAATTAAAAAAATCAAGGTAGTCGAGGTGTAAAACTTACCTAAACTTCAGAAGGCAGTAACTTGGACGAAGGAGGCAATTGAGAGCACTTGTCAGAGCCTACAGACAACACTAAGGGGTCAGCAGCAGGACACTTGTACAAAAAGTTACAGTCCTCAGGCACAGTATAAAACCTATCAGGCTTATTGGGAGTAGGGGGCAAAGAATCAGGGGCTTTACAGACATTGGAAAATGCATCCAACAAAGCAGCCAAAACAGGATGAATAGCAGAAGGTTTTGGATATTCCATCTGCAGCAACTCATAGTGCCTCTTATGGATTTCAGAGATCTGAGCACAATCACATTTAAAATAAAAACTCCCACATCCTGGAGATTGTGTCCCCAAAAGAAATGTCTTTGAAGGGAGTATCAGGACTGGTTGACTCCTCTTCCTCAGACCCATAGTGCAAAGTGAAGGAATATAGGAAGAGTACATAAGGGATTCCTCATCAGAATCCAACTCCTTGTCAGTGGAATCATGTTTCCTGGATCTTTTAAGTTTAGTGGAGGATCAAGGGTGAGCTGCAACAGAAACACCCTGAGGAGGTTTCAGTGCCATCAAAGCATTAAACAAACCCTGAGTGAATGCCTGCCACTCACTCTGAGGATTCCTAGGAGCAGGAGAAACATGTTTAGTTTTTTTTTTTTTCTTTAATGGGATGTAAGGCCTGTAAAACTTAGAAGACTCTGACCCAGGACAGCATTCAATAACAGTAGTAGGGACTTCTTCCCCAACTAAAATATGAGGAACACCCTTAAGGCCCTCGGAAATAATCAACAGTGGTTCCCCCGAATGTCCAAAATGGACATCCGCAAAAACTCAATGGACATTCGGAAAGTCGGTTTAATGCAGGCCTCCAACCTGGTTGCGGCAGAGGAATCCGAACACACAGAGTCTGGTCTTGTTTTTTTAACCTTCTTCTTCCCTAACAGCTGACTCTTGGGGCAGGAAGATCCTTTCATAGTATCCTTAGGGAGAAGCTTAAGTCATTGATTCTCAAGATACAATGCTAGGGAAGAAAGCCTACTAAGTGGAGTCTTCGATATGAAAGACTGAGGACAGAACACGTCGTATGGTCACGAGAGATGCCTAGGCAAAATAAACACTGTTTGTGGCAGTCTTTATGGGGAGTCTGTCTTCTGCACCGGCATTTACCATTCCTGGATGACATGAAACCCCAGAAGCAACCAAAAGACAAGAAAAAACAAAACTCCAATTAGGCACTTATCTGCAACAGCTTGGAAACCAGCAAATAAGACATAGGCATTTAAACTGACAGCAAAGAAGTTCTGAGGAGGATTCATCCGGACATCACCTTTATGGCTTATGCTACGTGAGGAGCATACGTGTGATGTATGGTGTACTTTAAAGCAACCGAAGGCTTTTGTATACTGTCAGGCTACCTGAGGCAGGGAATCCCAGATGTAAGGAATATCGCAACACATGAATGAAAGGACATCGTCAGATTGGATTCACCAGTGGATGTGTTGTTTGCAAATTGGAGTAAGTTTAACTGGAAAAGATACAGATTAATGCAGACAGGACCACTGTATAGCTAGAGTCCATTGGAGAACACATAAAGAAACATGCCAAAGTGAGTAGTACAATGGCAGCTGCCATGGAACCTACTGGTTAAAGTACTGATCTTGCCAAAGGAGATGGATGGGAAAGGAGAAGATTAACCTGGCTTCTGACATTTAAAATGTGATGAGGAGGTAGAGATGCTACTTGTGTTGTCATATCCAGAACTGTACCAATGAACTCCAGGCTCTGGACTGGTGTTAGGTTTGACTTGGCATGACTTATTGTTACACCTAATGACTTGCACATGTGGAGCAAATAGTCCCTGGCATGCAGAAGGAGATGCTTATAGGGGGCAGTGAAGAGCCAGTCATCTAAATATAGAAAGACTTGGAATCCTTTTAGTCTCAAGTGAGCTGCTACCACTGCCATGCATTTGGTAAACACCCTGGGGGCTTTGGTGAGTCCAAAGGGCAGGGTTCTGAACTGGTAATGATTGGCTCCCAGCTGAAAGTGTGAATGTCTTCAGGATCACCTGTCTATTTTGATGTGATAGTATGCATTCTGAAGATCTATTGAGCACATCCAATTGTCATTGTGAAGAAAAGGTAGAATGGACTGTACCATGACCATTCGGAGCTTTGATATCTTCATGCACTGATTCAAACTGCTTGGATCCAAAATGGGTCTGAAGTCCCCTGTTTTCTTTGGTACTAAAAAAAAAGTGTGAACAAGTTCCAAATCCTGTTTGGTCTGGTGGGACCTTCTGGATGGCACTTTTTTCTACCAGCTTTTGGATTTCTTATGCTGCTGCCTTTCTTTGCCTGGGTGGAACATCGAGAAGCTTCTTCCTTTTGTGTGATGGAAGAAGGAAAAATGTTATGCAATAACCTCTGGATATTATTCTTAGTACCTATTAATCTTGTGTTACCAAGCATCTGGGTGCAAGGACAATCAACCCCCTACTGCCTCCAGAGTTGAACAGTTGGGAAGCACTTCAGAAATACTGAAAGGGACTGCTTGGAAAAGAATTATTGAAGCCCTGATTCTGCAGACCTCCTTTGCCTCTATGGTAATGTCTTCCATTAGAATTTCCTCCTCTGCCTCTAGATGAATTATCATCACGTGGATCTTGGTAAGATCCCTGAGACTTTCAGAACCACATCTTCTTACCACCTCTCTGATTACTGGAAAAGGTTTGTTGAGGTGTAGAAAACTTGATTCCTACAGCAAACTGAGTCTTTCCATCTTGTTCACTGTGAGTAAGCGTCTCTTTTACTGATGGGCCAAACAAGGAAATTACACTGAATGGGGAGTTGATAAAGGCTGTCTTTTAAAAGGCTCCACAAAGTCTCATAGCCACTTCCAGGCACCTATCTTTATGGCAATGCCTGAAGTGGCAGTTTGTGAGGTACCACTGGCCATGTGAGAGATCAATGTCATTGAAGCATTGGATATGGATAAGACAGTGGCCAGCTGTGAGGATGTTCTTTTGAAGTTCTCTGCAGAGATGGACACAGAGAGTATTTGATAGTTCTTTGGTCAAATCTCACTGAAGCTTAGTAAAGTGTACCTGGTAATTTAATGACCTCAGGCCGAAGGCTGCCAAGGCAAAGACTTGCTTTCCAAATCTGTCCAATGCTCTAGTTTGGTGGGTGGATAAAAGAGCTCTGTTCTGCTAGCTCTTTCTTGGTGGCTGCCACCACTACCATATTGTCTATTGTGATTCCTTTGCTTCAGTGGGGTCTGTCTGTTGGCAGGACTAAAAATTTATCGGGTCTTTTGGGAGGTGGTTCAATGGTATCTGGTTCCTTCCAAGCATAGCAGGAAACCAAACCAATAAGTTCATCCTCCACGATGGGTAACCCAAGCCGCAGATGTGCCAGAACCAAAAGCCTCCACAATACTGATTTTCTGGTGTGGTGTTTTGGGAAGACCAGCCAACTTTTTTTGTTTTAGGATTTCTAAAATGTCTCCAAAGGAGATGTCATCCGGTGGTGATCTGGTGTACCCCTCTCCTTCATTAAAATCGGTATCCTCTGTGAGTGACTCCATCGGGGAGTCAAAATCCCTCCTTTTGCATGTTCTCCTTTGATGCACCTTCTCTGTGGGGTGTTCAGTTGGAAGAGAGGGGAAGTTCCTCTATTTGAACTGGTTGGACTCTTATTGGAACTGGCTGTCCCTGTGGAGTAGGTCTGATCAACTCAGAGCTCAGAACTGATGAGAGAAAAGGGTTGTGATCCAAAAAATGAGAGGGTGGCTCTCTTTGGAGAGAAAAAGCCCTTTTCACTACCTTGAAAGTTGAATGACCTGGTAAAGCTTCAACCTGCCCTCTCAGAGCTGAAACTCCTGATAAAAGTTGCCTTGAGGATGGAACAGGATCCAAACTGTTTTGGGCCATGACTCTGCAGGGAAGGAACAGATCCAACAAAACTGGAGCTGAAGTTATTCCCTCAGATCTGACACCAACACTTCGGTTCTGGGAACTGTTCTGATCTGAGTGTATCAGAACAGAACTAGCTAAGGATATAGTCTAAGTGGAGAAAGAAGCTTTCCTCAGATCAGACACCAGAGCTCTTGGGGATTTTAGATCCTGGGTGAAACCAATGGATGGATTGGAGAAGGAGATAAGATGTTTTTTGATGTGGTAGGGAGACTAACAAATATGAGAGAGGACAGAACTGATGACGCTCCCATCTGATGACGCTCCCATCTGAATATGAACTGTCAGAAATGTTTGCATCATCCGATCCACATCCATTTTCAATAAGCTTCTGGAGGAAATACAGAAAACAGTGGATGGGGACTTGGAATGCTGCTTTGGGATCTGAAACAATGAAGAAGGGTGGGCAGAATTGGCTTTATAACAAATTCTGGAGTAAGACTCCTGTACAAATTACCATACTTAGATCCGAGGACCTAGGATCCAAAGGTGGCACTGTAGGACTTACTGACATAACTACAGCAGCCAAAACCTTAGGATCTGAGTGTTGAGTCTTTGAATCTGATAGCAGTGGATCCAAAGTTCTTCTGCTTTTGGACTGCAGCTCCAACGAAGACCCAGGGAACTTCAGAGGGGAGCATTTCCTGTGCTCCAACAGAGCAGATTTGCTAGTTGAAGGGGGGTTGAGCCCCTGAAGAAGATGTAACAGGGAGAAGACCCTTTAGAATAAATTTGTTATATCTATCTGCCAAGGCTCTTGGGTTAAAGGTGGAGCAGATGCTACAAGCAGTGTCTAAGTGCGCAGCTCCAAGGCAGTAAACGCACTCCTTGTGGGTATTCAAATTTGGGATTTTATGCCCACAAGAAGTAGATTTCTTAAAGCCTATTAGTTTATTCCACATGGTAGGTAACTATCCAAAAAGAAAAAAACAAGAATAAACTACAAGATTTTTTTTTTTAAAGGGGAAAGGAATGAAAAATAGTTTAATTACCAGTGATGGTAATCTAAAGAAATACCCCTGGCAAGAAAAGCGTAAGCAGTGATACTAGAAATGGTAATAAAGATTTACTACTTAACAATAGTAAGAAGATAAAAAGTGGAAAAATGCTAATGTCCTGTGAGAAAACTAGGATGGAGGATAGATAATTTAAGCTAGATAGTTATAACTAGATCAAAAAATAATTAACTCATGAAAATATCTCTAATAATGCTCGAGACAGGAACCTGCATCTGTTCGTGATGGCGGCAACCAAGATCGGAGGTAATGGGGATGGAATAGGGAATTATGGGTAGAAGGAGAAGCTTGAGAGCTGGATCTGAAGTCTGAAATATGCGCCCAGGTCATATCATACATTGAGGAAAAATAAAAAGGACAACATAAGATTGGGAGTTTATAAATTGTAGAGGTTAAGAGATTAAGTAACCAAGGTTTTCTGTGACGAACGTAACTGTGTAACCATGAGAATCAGGTGACAGCTTGTGTTCTAACACGTGCACTTAAATTATTCAGTTAGGTATTTTTTGAACTGATGAAGTCTCTTAGTAGCCTATAGACTTACTCATCCATGACTATCAGACTCAGTTTTTTACTACTGATACATAGCTACTTCAGATTTTTCTAAAAAGGTCTGGTAGTGCTACAAGTAAAGGCAGTCTTGCAGTCTACATAATGAAAAGGTGGACCACTTTGAAATGTAAGCTACAAAACAAAATGATGTAATACATACCAATCATAACCAGCAGCAAAGGAGGTTTCAATGGCTGGTGCGATCAGTTTCGCTGCTGTCATGATAAACCTTTCTGCCAGTGCTTTTCTGAAATAAAAGAAAAAAAACAAATAAAGAAAGAAAGAGATCTTTATACATATAAATGTCCTCTGTCCACCCCTCAGTCGTATACTGAAATCAACCATATCCAAACACCTAGCCATATACTCTCTAAATTTTCAAAGTCTAACCAACAAAATTACTGAGTTCCATGCCTGGATTGTCCATACAACTCCTCACATCCTCTGATTCTCCAAAACCTGGCTTAAACCACATATCTAACAATGAAATTTTCCCACCAGGTTATAATATCTACCACTCAGATAGACTTAAAAAAAAGGGGGGGGGGTGCAGCCATCCTACACTCTAATAGCCTCAACCTCTCACCTTTCTCTGCACCCATCCCTGACTTTCACCAGGCCACATTATCGCTAACTACCACCTTAATTCACACAATAAACTAGAGATTGACATCCCTCCTGGAAATAACTTGCCCATCCTTGAGAAAATCCTTTCCTGGTTCTCCCACAATACATCCTATGAAACCCTCATCTAAGGAGATGTCAACCTAGACTGGTCAAAACTCAAAATGGACTCTCTGCAAAACAGTATTAATCTCCACGGTTACCATCAACTTATAACGTCTCCCACCCAAATCCATAAAAATGCTACATCTAGCTATATAATTGACTGGATATTCACCAACACCCTTAAGCTATATCACAACCCCGCTACCCTACCAGATCAGCTTAGTGACCATCTACCCACTTCTGTCCTTAGATACAGCTCTCAACATTACAAACCTAACCTCTATAGAGACTGCCATAAACTTGATAACTTCGACTTAACTCAATTCAACACTATTCCCTCCTCCACTGACTGGTCTTTCCTGAAACAAATCCCTTTAAATGACGCAGTAAACAGTTTCAACAGTATCTTTCTAAATACCCTGAATTCCCTCATTCCCTCTAGAAAGGTTTGAACAAAATCTAACTATGCTCCTTGGCTTTCCAAAGAGTCTAAGTCCCTTATGCTCCAAAGAAATAAAGCTTGGCATGCCTGGACCAAAACTAAGGAATTATCCTTGCTCCACAATTATAATCATCTCAGAAACCTTACCAAGAAACAAAAAAATATTGAAAAAAATTCCTTCTTTAACTCTGCTCAACTCAATAGCAAATCCAACCCTCAGAAATTCTGATCAACCATTAAGAACATTCTTTCTCATGGATGCCCCTCAAACTCCTCCCCTACCCAGATACAGTCCCTCTAGATACAACTACCTTGCTTAATACTTTATCGATACTATTCAGTCACTCTTACCAACAAATGGTAAGACTACTCCTCAATACACCCCTCTCAACCCACCCAACAATAATCCCTTCTCCTTACAGCCTGTTCCAACATCCTATATCCAATCTCTTCTACTTAAGCACAAATCCTGCTCATCATCCACTGATAACCTACCCCCTATTTCCCTCAAACTAGCTGCTGACTCTATAGCTTACCCAGTGTCTATATTAATCAATAGGTCCATTCAGGAATCCACTGTACCTACCCTTTGGAAATCCTTTTTCACTATTCCCCTACACAAAGGGGGAACTCCACAGACCCATCAAACCACCGTCCCATAGCCATCCTATCCCCACTCCAAAATACTTGAAAAATGCATTCACTCACAACTGCTAAAATACCTACTCCAACAAAATCTTCTCGCCCCTACCCAGCACAGCTTCCGCCCCCACCACAGCACAACCACTGCCCTCCTATCCTTTACCCATACCATTGCTGAGGCCCTAGACAACAATAAACTTATCTTGTACCTCTTCCTAGATATTTCCAAAGCTTTCGATACTGTCTCCCATCCCCTGCTGCTATCTAAACTTGCTAGTCTCAATCTATCTGCTTCCAACCTTACCTGGTTCTCCAGTTACCTATCCTGCAGGCAGCAGTCTGTCAAATGGCTCTCTTCCTCTTCTCCATTCTTATCTGTCGCAAAAGGAGTACCCCAAGGCTCCATCCTGGGTCCCCTCCTCTTTAACATCTTCACTAATGACCTACACACATCATGTAAACAATCCTCCCTCATCCAGTATGCAGACAATTCTACCCTCATCTCCGACATCTCTGAGCTCCATACTTTCTCTCAACATACCTTCTTATCTACTGAACAGTGGCTCTCTGAAAACTTACTCATCCTCGACCCCCCCCCCCCAAAAAATCAAACTCTTATTATTTCTCCCCCGTGCACTTACACACCACAAATCTTCTTCCTTTTATATCACTTCCTCAAATAACACAGTTATTAAACCTGATACTCATACTAAACTCTTAGGACTCATCATTGATGATGAACTCAAATTTAATACACACCTTCTCCAACAATGTATAAAAAAGTCTAACTAGAAACTAGGTTTGCTATATCGTAACAAAACAATTTCTAACTCCAAATGCTAGGCTCTCCCTTGCTCAAGCTCTCCTCCTACACGCCCCTTCTGTATGCTGCCCCTATATTCTCCAGTATCCAAACCACAACATTAAACAAACTCCAACAAACTTATCATCAGATAGCTAGATTCAGAACAAACTCTCCTTACAATACACATCACTGTCTACCCCTCTCATCCCTACACTGGCTAGAATTCCCTCACACATTGTTACTTTCACAGCTACAAATGCTGCATTTCATTCGCTACAAACCTTCATTTTGCCCAGCTCTTTCTTCCCTAATCTCTATCTACACACCTTCTTGCACTCTCCCGTACCTCTAATCAGCAACTTCTACACACCTACCAACCAAAAAAAGCAGTAGGCAAACTCTTATATAACTACTCCATTGCCCAAAACTGGAACAAACTGCCTCGTGAAATATGTTCCACCATTCACCCAGCCCACTTTACCATCTGCTCAACACCAAAATCTGTCTTTGTACAGCCCCAACCTAAACTCTTCTCTCCCTCCTCATTAACCACCCTCCTCTCAACAAAGTAATCCTTCTACTAGGGGTAACAAACTATACTGTATACTCATATCTGATCAATCGGTGTGTAAATATGTAAATAATCTTTACTCTGTAAACATAGGGTAGACATAACAAAAATGGTTTGCATTATTTCTTTTGTATTGTTCTTGAATAACTTTTAATATCTTATCATATGTTAATTTAATTGTTAACATTTTCTTTATGTATACTGTCTGTATTGGAGCTTTTCTCCTCTGCACTGAAAACGGGCCAAAAGCCCAGCTGAACCAACCCAGTTAACAAATGCCAATAAATAAATAAATAAATCAGTCAATCAATGCATATGTTCTTTTGCATGACCAGCATCATAGGTTCCACAATGCCTTTAGTACTATGATTATACTATACACAGTTACTAACATCATTTACTGCAACCTGAACAATGACCTCCTTACAGCTGGCCTGTTTGTGGGCATGGCAGGGGCAGTCAAAACTGCTATTCATTCCCTTCTCAATAAGCAGCTGAGTAAGCTTAACTATGGTCTGAATACAGTATTCTGGTCCAGAGACAATCTTGGAGACAGAAGTTTTCAGGTATATGCTGACAATTCCTTCTCAAAGGATGGCACTTTAATGCTGGTGCACTGCAGGGTTTAGTACTCATCCTGTTACTCTCTTAAAACACCTTTAATAAAATATCACTTAAGACGTAGGCATATATACATTAATAGAAAAGAAAGTAAAACAAGCTATGTTAATATTTTTCCATTTACAAACATTATACATCACAAAGTTGGGGAGATGGCATAATGGATAAAGTGTTTACCCCATAGACTGAAGGTGCAAAGTTTGATTCTTACCTCTGAAAGAAATTGGCCAAGTTTAAAATGACCCATCAGGGAAGTTAACCTAGAACAATCATAAGAACAATAAAATACAAGTGCAAGAAAAGGCTTGACATAAATAAACATCTCTGTGGCACAATCTGTTAGCATGTTCCTCTGTTAATCAAAAGTTTGGTAGTTCAAGCACATCCAGGGAGGGTGCTTCTTGTTTGAGTTTGGCAGTTAATGCAGCAGTCTCAGGCTATTACGGCTTGGTGATGAGTTGCAAGTATAAACCCACTTCCCAAACCTGTCCATGGCCCGAAAGACTCTCTACTGGGTGGATGGAAGGAAGAACTCTCCTCAGCAAGTTCCTTTTTTGTGGCTGCCACTATGACCACAGCATCTACAGCCAACCCCTTAGCACCAAAACTGCTCGTCTTCTGGAGCGGAAAGAATTTTGTCTGGTCTTTTGGGGATGGGCTTAATGGTGTCTGGAGAAATCAAATGAATGAGTTCATCAGTGGGTGGAGTCACCCAAGAGGTAGATAGGCAGGTGCTGAAAGCCTGCAGGTAAACAGATTCCTCAGAGGTAGGGTTTCTGGTACTTCCAGCCACCCCTCTGTTTTAAAGGTTCCGAGATGTCTCCAAATTAGACATTTTCAGGGGGTGATCACGGAGACCCTTCCCCCTCATCAAAATCTGTGTCTTCAATGACTGATTCCTGGGGGGGAATCCAAGTGCTTCCTCTTTCACTTCTTCTTCTGAGGGACCTCTTCAGGAGGATAATCTAGGGATGTATCAGAAGATGACAGTACCTGTGCCTGTGATACCCAAGGCTTCAGCATCCACTGTCCCAGTGGAGAGGTAGGAGGAATAACAAAACTAGAGGGAGGAGCTGTCCTGAGGGGGAAGGCAGCGACTGAGTCTCTACAAGAGAAAGGGCCTTCTGCATAACCTCAAAGGATGGCCCCCAAAGAGGGAAGAGAGCCTGGAACCTAAAAGGCCTGCCTCAGAACCGGGGTCACTCCTTGCTCTGAAGAACTGACCCCCCGAGACCGAAGCCGGAGCTGAACTATGTCAAGCCAAAACTCCAAAAAGCAGGAATGGCTCCAAAAAACCTGGAGTCGAGACCTGTCTCCCATAACCGGTAGAGTTGCCACAGCTCAGAGAAGTCTTCTTTCAGAAACAACCAAAAAGCTCAGGGTAACTACCAGCTCATAAGAAGCTCCAGAACCGCTACAGTTGATGCCAGGAGTTCTGGGGCAGGGGACTCTAAGATCTCCAAGGAAGTTAGAGGAGGAGTAGTTAATGGAGTAAAAGAAGTTTCTGTACCAATACCTGAAAGAGGTCAGTACTGAACAGGGTTCTGAAAGCCCTTTAGCCCATAAAATCTTATTCACTAGCTTCTTCACATAGAGTTCTGAAAGGCTTTTGGTGGAATGGACACACAATGCAGAAGGGGACTTAGGCATCTGCAAGAATACCTCTAGAAACTCCCATGCAAAGGGATCAATAAAGGGATAATAGGTAGTTCTAGGTAAAGTTGTCTTGTCAGGTGAAGCAGCAGTCACTTTTTGTACAAAGGCCTTCAATGTCAAAGGGCTCGACATTGCAATCGGTGCCCAAATGCACATCAGCACCGGACTGTCAACAGCAGAGGCCTTTAATTCTGTGGGAACTGTCGGAGCCGAGGTCTTCAATTTTTTGGAATTAAGAACCGACAGGGAGGTCAGAACCACAAGACTTCTTTTCTTTGATTTTTCAACAGAGGATGAGAAAGAAGGAAAAGAAACATCTGTCTTGGGTTTATCTCCAGTGGATAAGGCTTCACCAAAGGTTGAAGGGAGAAGTCCTTTTAAAATAAGTTTATTCTCCCTTTCCACTAAAGTCTGGTGACTGAAGGCATGACAAATGCTGCAATCTTCCTGTAAATGGTAAGGACCAAGACAATACACACACAGTAAATGAAAGACTGACGAGGGAATTTTGTGGCCACACTTCTGGCATTTTCTGAAGCCAGCAGGGCCTTTACCCTTCTCAGCCATGTCAAGCAGGGAAACAGATACATCCACCAAATAAATCTCACTCCACACAAACAAAAAGGAGAGCGAAAGCAGAACAGATATAGTTTTTACTTATGCTTTTTATATTTTAAGACAGAAGAAAAAATGGCAAGAGAGACTATCAGCGATGGTAATTTTAGAAATACACAAGCGTGTATAATAGGGCAATAGAAGACTATGACAGAGAGAGGGGAGGAAACTATCAGCAATGATAGTAGGGAATACACTAAAGTGTAAAGGGAAAAAGTATTAACGATAATACTAGGAGAAATACACTAGTGTAAAAAGAAAAGGAAAAGGGAAACAAGACAGAAAAACTATAAGAAAAAAGAAAAATGTCTCTGAACCCTCTAGCACTCAAAAGTAGTAGCTAGATGTGACTATTTTTGGAAAGTGGCAAACAAAAGATGGGGTAATTGAGAAAGAGGGATTCTGGTAGAAGTGAAGCTGGAGAGTTTTTGGCTAGCGCGAGCTGTAGTAACGGCCAATTCAGCTCTGAAATCGGAACCAAACTCATCTGTCAAGGATAAAATGAAGATTGTCAACGTCAGATACAATGTTTAATCTTTTATTTTTTCTTCATAGGAGTCCCTGTGGAAGAAGACTGAATCAAAAGATGGACATCTAACTAATCTAATGGTCTCTCCTGACTTAGTTACCCCATGAAGCTTCACCAAGCCCTAGAGAAATGGTTCTCCCATGCCAGTATCAGACACTGGAACAGTTGTAGAATATGTGACTAACCCATAGTTCATAGTGGCTGAAAGGACTACACGAGATGAAGCCGAAGAGCTAAGTGGAACAACCAATGGTCATTTCAGATTCACCCACTACTGGCTAAAGTATAGACAGAGCCTGTGGCGATAGGAACGGCTCCTTGGTAAGTGTTTTTTGTTGTTCTTTCTAGGAACAGAGTGAGTTAAACCAGTAGGACCAGAGTAAATATCCTATCCTTGCTTTAGTCAAGGAGGAGACACCATAAGTGGTAAGTGTTGCTGTACCGAGTTGGCCAGAAAGTAAGTTGTCACCTAGTGTACACAAGCAGCACACTTACACTCACACTTCTTATCTCAGCTCCTTCACGAAGGGAAAGCACAAGTAACACTGAAATTTCCCATCAGCACTCCTTTTAACAAGTTAAATACACTAAGAGAAAATGAAACCTTAGCACGGATATAAATAGGACGTGCTGGAGGGATAGATTTATCACTCAGAGACTCCCTATGCTGTGGAATAAAATCCCGGTCCATGTGAGGCAGAGCACCTCGCTGACTCTGTTCAAGAGAAATCTTGACCTGTGGATGGGAGATCGTAGGTTTACCCCGGGAATCATCTCTGTGTCACTGCTGGACAGAGGCACACCAAACTAATGGGCACAGTATTTTTTCATATAAGGGGTGGCGTAAGCCACAAACATTTGGGCTAGGCTTATAAATGCCTTAGGGCAGATAGCCTAGTATAAACCTATGAGCCTATGAACCTATGAAAAATGGCAGGTAGGTTGTTGCAAAGTGAACATAAGCACTATACTGAAAAATGCATCCCTGCCCATCCTAAAATAAAACTTTTAGTCACAAAAATAACAGTTCTGTGATATTTCATGTTTACCAATGTGTTTATTTACTTTTGTTTTAGCCTTGATAATAATGGACATAAATGTTCATATCAGGACAGTCAAGAACAAGGATACGAAAATTACCTGGGTCCACAAGGTTGAGGCAACAGGAATAAAGGAGGATGGGCCATTCTAGATTGCATACAGAACTGATCAGTATGAAGCTCAAATAAATTCCTCCTTGTAAGGAAAAGGCTTGGGATGAAACCAGAAACTGCAAAGTCATCTCAACCAAAACTGTTGTCACCCAGCATAAACAACTAGTTGTCACAATCAGTTGCAAGCAGTGGTCAGAGAAGGAACAAAGATCAAAACAGACTAAGCTGAAGACCTGGAAAATGACAGGAGTGAAATCACAGTATTTCAAGGAAATAATCAAGGCTGTAAGATCCGGGGAAAAAAATAAGAATAAATAGGTGGTATTGAAAAAGAATAGAAGCATCTCAAAACAGCATGCATGAAGATGAGAGAATAAATATGAGATCTAGACAGGTATAGAAACAGAGGAAAGCTGGTGCTGCAATTCAGAAGTTCAGAAAGCTATCCAAAGAAAGATGTCATGCAGGAAAAGGTGCAAGACAGAAAAGATGACCCATGCTTAGAAGAAATACTGATTGGCTAACAAAGTGGCAAACAGAGCAGCCACAATAGCAAAGAACGTGATGTCAGAGCAACTCTATCACCTTCTACAAAGTTACTCAGCAGATGCCACAAAGAATCTTTACCAGACAGCATGGCAAAATGGAATGATAAAGGTGGTCGGCAGACACCAGTCATAACAGATACCTGTAACAATCTGCTCAGTGGTCCAGAGGACATGATGGACAGATGAAAGGAGCACTTCAGGAAGCTGCTCAATGAAGAAAAATCCATGGTAGCTGTACTGCCCCATGCATAGTATATAAATAAGAGGAAGGACAAGCCATGTTAGAAGAAGTATGAAGTGCATTAAGGAAAATAAATGAAGTCAGGGAAAGTGAATGGCACAGATGAAGGCACTGCAGACTGGGGGTGTTGAAAGAGAAATGTAAAACTCTTTCCAAGAACTGTTAGGCTTGCATTAGAGTACAAAGTGGGAGATCCATGGTCGGATAAGCAGAGATGAATCTTGACAGAAGACTGAGAAAGGTTAGAAGATAAGAACTCACACAAATATTGTAGAATCAGCAGCATCCGGGCATTAAAAGAATGCAGGTTCTTTCTGTGGCACCAACTAGAAAATCTTTTCCACTTAGCCTAATATGATTTGCTACTATCAAGTTTCTTAGTCTCCTTTAATACATGCTGCACATTCTCAGGTGCCTTAACAGCATTAAAATTCTATCTAAGCAGCAAGCTGAATAAATTGAAGGTTGGGGTGTATCAAAAAAGCTTATGGTAATTCTCTTTGGCCATTTTAAAAAGGAGGAGAGTTAAAAGTTATGTACTCACCATAACTAGGCATCTGTATTGTCCATGTTAATTCTTCCTCAACACATGGGTTGGGATATGAACTTCAGATCAGACTCAGCCACAAATTCCAGACTTCAGATCCAATTCTCGAGATCCTCCCTTTACCCATAATGACTTAGTCTATCCCAATTACCTTAGATCGAGTTTGTTGCCATAATGCCCCTATAGCTAGACAAAGACAGAATAGCTAACAGAAAAAAGAAGGGTTTAAACTCTGAACTGTAAATTCCAAAACACAGTCCAACAGGTTTTTCCAGAAGATTTAAGGATGGGGGAATGGATGTGAGGGAAGTCCAAAAAGAATGAAAATGGAAAACACAGATGCCTAGTCATGGTGACTACATGACCTTTAAACCTGATGTCGTCCTTTTCATTCTTCCTCAACACATAGGACAGAGTCCCCAGCTACGTTGACCTTAGATGGCCCTCATGGAAGGATATTCCAGAGTACTGCTGAACCAAAAGTGGCTCTATTTCCAGATTTAAGAACTAATTTTCAATGAGTAACTAAGGTATGAATATTGGACCATGTGGTAGCTGCACATATATCATCAATAGATGTTTATGACCAAAAAGCAGATGAAGCAGGCATGGATCTGGTTGAATGAGTCTTTGGTAGTTTTGGTAAGGCAATGCCTTGCTGAGAATAGATCCAAAAAATGCAGTCAGTAATCCATTTGACTAAATTGATGACTTTAGAAACTGGGAAACACAGTCTTTTTGGTGAAAAGGAAACAGATAGTTGATCTGATTTTCTGATTTGCTTTGTCCTGTGAAGATAAAAGTATAACTGTCTGTGTACATCAAGGAGATGAAGCATTCATTCTCCTTTATTTGAAAATTTTGGGAAGAAGACTGGTAAAAGAATGGATTGGTTAATACTAGTTTCAGAGGCTACTTTAGGTAAAATGGAAGGGTTTGTCTGTAAGTCAACTCTATCTTTATGGAAAATATTGTAAGGGGTCTTTGAAGAAAGAGATAGGAGTTCAGATATCTTCTTTGCAGAAGTAAGGGCTACTAAGAAAACTGTTTTCCATGAAAGGAGTTTTACATCAGTTTTAGCTGAAGGTTCAAAAGGTTTCTGAGTTAGACCTTGTAGCACAACAGTCAGATCCCAGGGAGTTGAAGGATCTTTTATTGGTGGTCTGAGAAGAAAAAATGTCTTTTAGAAATACTGTGGATAATTTGGAAGAAGCCAATGAATAATTTTTGTCTCCTGTATGAAAATTAGCGATGGCTGTTAATTGTAGCTTAACTGTAGAAAAACTAGCTACTTTTTAAAAAAGAATTGTCAAAAATTCAAGTACTGCAGAAATTGGAGCAGAAAAAGGATCAACCTCATTTTTCAAAGCCCAGAGGGAGAATCTTTTCCACTTGCTCTTATAAACTTTCTTAGCAGAGACTTTTTGCAAAGATAAAATAATGGAAAATTCAGGGGAAGAAAGCCCAGGCTGTCTAACCATTACTGGAAGTGGAGAAATCATGTGGTTAATCTGAGGGCCTAGATATTGAGATGCTTGATTCTTAATGAGTGTGAGAGGAGATGCGGGGATGGCTCCAGTATCCATGGGGGAGAACGAAGATGAGACAGCAGGGGGCAATGAGAATGACTGAGCTCTTCGGCCAGCTTGCTTTCTGCAGAAATTTGGGAATGAAAGGAAGAGGGAGATAAGCATAAAGAAGACCGGGGGGGCCAAATGTTGACTACAGCATCTGTTGGTGATGACTCCCCCTGAGGGGGGATAAGAGCAAAGTACCTGCTGCACTTGTTGTGAGAGGTGCAAAGAAGTCACAGCAAGGTTGACCCCAATGATGGATAATCCCTTCTGCCACAGATTGATTGAGAGACCACTTGTGAGGCATCAGAATGGATTTGTTTAATTTGTCCTCTAATATGTTAGTTTTCCACAGTATGTGCATTGCAACTAGGAAGCTGTCTGAGGCGTTTATATCATGTTATCGAAAGATGAAAATAGCGAACGCTATTTCATCGAACCTAAAATATCGAAACCACATAATATCGAACATTCAGAACAGCGAATATTTTCCTTGGGAAAAAATTCACTATTCCAAAACACATACACACAACACAAGCACACCTAAAAAACATCAATACACACACATACACTTATAATCCTACAACTAACCCTATACTAAACTATACAAACACTGCTATCTATCCACTTACCTTAACCCAAACCCTAACCCTAAGGTCCGTCACTATCGGACACTCACCTAACCCGCGCCCTAATCCTAACTCAATCTGCCCCTAACCCTAATTCACCTAACCCCCGCCCTAACCCTAACTCACTTAACCTGCTCCTAACCCTAACTCACGTAACCCGCGCCCTAATCCTAACAACCACACAATCGCACACTTACCTGAACCCGACCCGTAAATTTCCACCACAGCGCTGAAAACAGCAAAGCCACAGAACCGGCCAACCAAATTCTTTCCCTAGGAAAGAATTCGGTGTTCTGCAGCTTCGCTATTTTTAGTGTTCGCTCAAAACAGGTCGATATTGGAACATTCGAACTTTTAAAACTTTGATGTTCTGATATAGACCCAGTCTGAGGATATCACCCATTCCCACACACTCATGGCCTCTCTGAAGAAGGGATAAGATCACGTTCCTCCTTGTTTACTGATGTAATAGACCACAGACATGTTACTGGTCTGATGTGCAATGGTCCCTAGCAGAAGAGCATTTTAAAAGGCCTTGCAACGCTAGTAGGACTGCTCTCATCTCTAGTACACTGTTATGCAGACTGGTCTCTTGGGGGGAACCACATGCCTTGGACCTCTCCTTCCCAGGAAATGCTCCCTCACCCCACCCCAGTTGGGAGGCATCGATAGTCACTGTGGCCATTGGGGGTGGTAGAATAAAAGGCCATCCTAGGTGAATGGCATCCGACAGGCTCCACCAGCTGATCTGACATTTCCAAATAAGAGTAAGTTTGACTGGAAAGGACAGGGGTTGTTGAAGAATAGACCATTGAACAGCTACAGTCCATTGAAGGACACGCACAAAGAATTGTGCTAAAGGAAGCAACACAATGGCTGCTGCCATGGATATTAGTGTTTGAAGAACTAATCTGGCTGGGGGAGATGGATGGGAGATAAGCAGATGGACCTGATTCCTGAAGGTGGATAAACGATGAACTGGAAGTGATGCTATCTGTTTTGTTGCATTCAGATGTGTACCAATGAACTTCAGGCTCTGGACTAGTGTCAGGTTTGATTTGGCATCATTTATTCTTACCCCCAGTAACTGACAAATCGGGAGCAGGTCTTAAGGAGTGCATGTGAATATTTTATGACTGGGAAGGGGCAGTCCTTTGCAAGAGGCTTGGCAGTCACATGATGGATATCTTAAATGTTATTGGTTAATGTAGTACTTTTAACAAGGAAGGTTTTCTACAAACTTTATCTAATGAAGTTTTTAATTCAAAGATGAAAGCACTCTTTTTATTTTACTTTTGTATTAAAAGTCTGTTGTTTTTTTGAAGTGCATCATGTATCTTATTCAGAATTTTATATCTGTAGTCCATTCTTCACCTAATTCAACATGCTGCTTTCTTCCTAGTTTGTAATAACTTCTATTTGTTGGATTCTGTCCTGGTCCTGTTCAGCTCATCTGCAACAATATTTTACTAAGACAGAATGTAAATAGCTTGTAGGGAGAGACTGTGCTAAGTTGCTAGATCCCAGGCTATCACAGCTACTCTGCAAAGGAGGGATGATCTGCCCCTCCACACACACACACACACACACACACACACACACACACACACACACACACACACACACACACACACACACACACACACATTTGCTTATGTACTACATCACTGTGGTGCTGTCTGTGATTACTATACAAGGCCTAGAACCCCAAGATGATTTAGAGATTTTCAAGCATTTGTTAGAGCCATGATTTCTTTGACACTTATTTGCTTCAGTCTGTCCTGTTTGATCCAAAGACCCCGAACTTTCACCACCCTTAGACACAGTTCCCCAAGCAAAGTCTGAGGCAACTGTGGTTACAGAGTTGAGACAGAGCTGATTAACCCACTAGAGAACTTCCTTTTTACAAACCCCAGAATTGCATCTAAAATGACAGGGAGTGCTGGCACTGAGTCCAAACTGATTTAAAGAAGCAATGAAATTTTTCCTAACAGTTTTTGGAAATTTTTCTCATGTGAAGTCTGGCCAAAGGAACCATGAAAATTGCAAAGGGCATGAAACCCAGAACACTGAGATATTCCCAAACAGATGTCACAATCAGGTTGGAGAATGTCAGAAATATATCATGGTGGTTGCATCCAGGAGACATCTCAGAAAGAATATCCTGTGAGACTGAATGAGAGATTTCTCTATGTTCACCTGAAATCCTAGACTGAGCTGAGAAAAAGGCCTTTTATCCAAATGAGAGATTTGTGACAACTTCTAAAGAATTACAAAAACAAAACATTCATCTAAATATGAGAAAATATGAATGTTTTGTAATCTGCAATAGGCTATTACAGAAGCCAGGCAATTTGTAAATGCCCTTGGAGCTGTAGGTAAGCCAAAGGGTACAGTAGAGAATTGAACATGTATATCAGACGTGAATCAGACGTGAAACATCTTAAGTGCTGAAATGTTTCAGGTTTTGTGAATGTTTTACTGAATTGCCAGGGTGAGAGGTGAAAAAAAAGCATGCTGGGATATATATAGTCACTGCTTGTTTAGATTTTCCTTGTTTTTTTTTTTGTTTTTTTTTTTTGAACCTCCCTACCATTCTCTTTTTTGAATTTTTGTTTGCCGGTTACTTGCTGATATTGTTTATTTTGTTTTTTATGAAAGGAACCTGAACCAGAGAAAAGCTTCTATTACATTCTGGTATGAAAGATTGGAAAATCTGAATAACTCCCAAATTAGCTTTCCCCGTTATTCAAATCTTTTAAGCAGAAGAAGGGTAAAAAAAAAGCACCTCTTTATCCAAAGGAGAATTCAAGAACTCAAGCACTGATATCCTCTGGTAAATTCTGAGAATGTAGCCAGGCAAATCTGCTCATCAGTGACATAATAGCAGCTACTCTAGACACAGCATCAGCAGTGTCATAACAACATCTGGTTACCTGAGATCCAATGGATATTAAAGAATTCAAAGATACGTTGGTCTGAAGAAGGGAGGTCAGCAATTAACTGCTGTCAAAAGAAGCCAGCAGAAACTTGAGCATGTGAGCCTGACACTTCACTATTCTGAAGGAAGAAGTATAAGCTTTCTTCCCAATATATCAAATGCTTTACCATATTTGTCAGAAGGTCTAGGGTAAGCTGACTTAAGATGTTTAGCAAAAGATGATTCTGACCTAGAAATGACTGCAGGGTCTGATCTAAGATTTCAAAAAAGAAAGCTATGAGTCTGGGGAACCTTATATAACTTATCTGACTTTCTGGCGTCAGGTGGGTGACTGTCAGGCAAATTGTTGGCTCCAAGAAAGTCATCTTAGTTTAACAGCACAGGAGGGACAGCTACAGGTTGAGGAAAATCCACCTGCAACAATTCATAATATCTTTGCTGGGATTCTGGTACTTCCTTTTGTTCCCACCGAAAGAACTCTCTCATTCTGGCAACACTATCAAAGAGAGAACTCTTCAGGAGGTGAATCTTTAGAAAAACGTTCCACAGAATCAGATTCTCCATTCTGTAAAATAGGAACTTCAGAAGCACACCATTAGTCTAATTCCTGTCCCTGAGACTAAGAATCAGAGTCTGAGAAAGAGGAAAATCTTTTTCTTTTTAAATTCAGATTAGACTGAGAATTTAAAGCCTGAAAGGCTTGACATAAACCCTTAGCAAATCCTAGCCAATATTACTGGTCTGCTCTATGTGCTATATGAGAATAAGTATGCCTAACTTTGTTTACTGTACTAGGACCCCCCACCTCCCAAAAAAAAAAAACAACTTGATAAATGGTCCCTTCCCCATTAATCAAGCTCCTCAAAGTGGCTTCATACATAAACAATGTCTGCTCTCTTGTTTGATACAAACAAGTGTGGTTCTCCCTTGCCTGAAGGAGACAAACAGCTGCAAGGGATGCGGCTTGTCTCTTGATCTTTAGCAACTTCCTGAGAAGCAACAAAAGTGGGATTAAGAGGAATAAAAGAGTGTTCCAAGGTACATGAAATGGCCACAGTAGAGTCACTCGTCAGTTGCTAAGGTGTAAAAAAAAGAGTTGTGCTGAAGACTCTATAGATCTGTTTTCTTCTTGTGGATCTGTGAGGGAAAAATCAAATATGCAGAAGCCTGGTTTAAGTTACTTAAAAAAGCATAGCCTTGGCAAGTCAGTCCTACCTCCTGACAAAAAAACTTGGGTTTTGAGGTAAATTTTTTTAGTGACAACCACCAAAAACATTAGCTCAATCCCCTAGTTACAGATTTTGACAAAAGTAAAACTTTTCCTGGCAAACCACTAAATACAGTAGATTTAGAGTCTAGTACTAAAATTTGACAGGAAAAGATAACCCTTTCTTCAGAAAAAAATGATAAAAAGAAAGGAAGTTGAATAGCAATCATTTAAAGCCAGCAGGGTGGAGTGCATTTTGAAGACAAGAATGTTCTTAAAGTTCTTTATTCATTGACTTTATAATACTCTCCTTGAGCTGTTCAGTAGTTGACCTAAAGCTTTGAAAGCTGGTCAGTTGTCATATCCTTGGCAAGATATCACCCATTAAGCCTAGGCTACTGCAATAGTGATCTAATGGTGAACATCATTGCTGAATAAGATTCATGACATGAATGGGATTCAGCTGAAAGATAAATGTCAGTCTTGCCAGTCTGATCTTTTTCGTAGCCGCACACTCTTAAAGATGAATAACTGCTGTCTTACACTGTGACACTTAGAAGTTTAACTATAAAGAAGGAGCAGCCAAGCATCTTACCCTGTTCTTTTGCTAGTGCCTAGGAAGTGGCACGCAGAACACTGATGCCAATACATATTCTAAGGAAAGGTTAAAGAAGCTCCTAAAGCATAAAACAAAATAGCTTAAAAAAGTATACATCTCAATGACTAAACCTATTAACTGACTATGGAAGAAAGCAGAAACACACATTATACACAACATGCTAAAGCTTAGGGAGCTGAAGCAAATTATCAGATAAAAACATCCATAAAATAGTAATTGCTAAAGAAATAAATACATATAAAGACCACTAACAAATAACATGAGCAGAACAAGAGGGAAATAAAGGAGATTATCCTACTCTGATAACCCTGTTATCATGACAATTACTGTTGAAGGGAGTAGTTCATACAGTTATAAAATATTAATCACAGGAATCGCTATTACTCTGGACTCATAGTATAACTAGACAAAGTACCAAGCAAAGCACCTCACAGTTTCCAGAAAAGGGTGGATGTATTAAAACATTCCCAGCAAGGATAGCCAAAGCAAATTCTGCTGTGCCTCTAGACCGGATATCCATCCTGTAATATTTGGGCAAGATGTTAACGTGTGTCCAAGTAACAGCCTCACAGATACTTTGAGCTATGTTTAATAAACGGAGCCCTGACTGAGACCCAAATGACCTAGGTTTGATTAGAAGTATGGAAACTAGGGGTACTAATTGGGAAGAGAGAGAAATGTTGTGTCTGAACCTGCTCAGCTCTCTCATGTGAAATACTATGGGGGAGGGGCTTTCAGATGCATATTGTATTTGTAGACCCCTTCTGGGATGCTGGAGATGAAATTTAGTTATCTACCTACAAGACAACAGGGCTGTTGAGGACATCCTCAATCACAGTTGCAACTGGCAAAGCCTTCAAACTGTCCTAATGCATATCCATCCTCTGAGCAGCTTCAGGTATATTTAGGGAAATGGCAGAGCTTAAGTAAAATCCACTCTATTGGCTTTGCCGGCCTGTCAGTCTGTGGATGCAGAATTTAGCACAAATACTTTGAGCAGATAACCATTTTTAAAGAAGGCTGCAGTAGAAGCCATTGACTTGGTGGAGACATCCTTAACTACCCCAAAGTGTTGTTATACTTTTCATAACAAAGGCAATACAGTTATATAATCATTTTGAAATAGTCTGTTTAATTATTGGAGTACTATGTTTTCTTTTCTCATAAACATACAAGCAGCTGATCAGAAAGTCTTACTATCTGGCCTGCACAGTTTAATATTCATATTTTTAATGTATATCCCCTGTCCACTGAAGTATTCCACCCTTTATTCTTTCACTTAGGAAGAAATCATATACTTGTATAGATGGATTTAAATAGACTCAAAGGTCATAAAAGAAGTAAAGGGGGATTTTCTCTTAAAGACAACCTGTCTTATTTATTTTATTTATTTTTATTTTACATTTGTTGACCGGGCTAGTCTACCTGGATATATGTCCATTTTCAGTAGAGGCCCGGGGAGATAAGCTCCAATGAAAAACAATGACAAAAACATGACAAAAATCATATACAAATTAAGGTAAACAGTGCATAGTGCAGGTACATTAGTAAGACATAATTGAGAGGTCAGAAGTAAATAACTTAGTGGAAAATAATCAGGCATAAGTAGTATAATGCACATGCAGTTTCAACACATGATATACATGTGAGTAAGGCAGCTGATTATATACAATTAATTAGTTCAAAAATATTCACATTGATGTCTTTAAGAAGATGTAAGGAATAATATGTAGAAGGAGAAGGATTGCTGTTATTAAGATAAGGAAGTTGATTACTGAGAAGAAGATGAATAGGCTGAATGTAGTAAGAAAAGCTAGTTGATCAATCAGGTTCAGTACAGGAGCACAGCCAGTGTCGTTTGAGGTAAAGTTTCAGTTTGGTCTTGAAAAGTGATATAGAGGGAATTGAGGAAAGTTCATTGGGTAGAAGGTTCCAGGGTTTTCCAAAAGTATTAGAGAACAGAGTCCCCAGCCTTGTTGTTAGATTTACAAATATTGACAAGAGGTTTATGTGATGATCGTAAGCTCTTGGGGTTATTGTAGGGGTGATGAGGGTAGACAGTATGGGGGTATTTTTAGGTTGGTAAAGAGTTTTATGGACAATGATAAGTTGGTGGAATTAAGGTGATTTGGAAATTCAAGCCATCCTAGCTGTTATAAATTGTAACAGTGGTGGGTTCTAAAAGGGTTGTCTGCAGCAAATCTGGCTATGTTATTGTAGGAGTTTTCCATTTTATTAAGGTTGTTTTTAGATAGATTAGTGTATATGGGTGAGGAATAGAGGAGAGTAGAGATTAAGTGGGTCGGAGCGACAGTTGTTCTAGCTGCAGGAGAGAGGAAAGGTTTGATCCTGTAGAGAGAGCCTAGTTTTCTATTGATAGTTTTTAGAGTATTGTTGACATGGGTGTCGAAGTTGAGGTTGTTATCTATAGTGATACCTAGTAGTTTGGTAGTTGGATCTGGGGATATGAGAGTACCATTATTGGATGTGACAGTGAAATCTATAGGGGGGACTTGCAAGTAGGTGTAAAAAGGAGGAACTTGTTTTTTATAGGGTTCAGAAGGAGACAGTGCTGTGTAAACCATTATTCAACTGTGTTAAACATCTTTTGGGTAAGGGAGTGAAGTGCAGATACTGATGCGGCTGAGTATATAAGTGTGGAGTCGTCTGCGTATTGAATGCAAGTAGCTTGGGGCATTTCTCCATGAAGGTCATTAATAAATATAGAAAACAGAAGGGGTCCTAATATGGACCCTTGGAGGACACCAAGGTTAACAGGCAGGTGGGTAGATAGAGTATTATGCCAAAGAACAGCCTGTTGTCTGTTTTGTAAGTAGAATGTTATAGCTAGTGCATCTAGTGACAGGGATTTGAGGATATTTATAAGTATCTGGTTATTTACCATATCGAATGCCTTAGACAGATCTATAAACAGTGCAAAGGAAAGCATATTGAGGTTATGGTTTTTGTTGATACCGTCAGTAAAGGAAAGTAGGGCAGTAGTAGTACTGTGGGAAGGTCTAAAACCATGTTGACAGCTGGACAGTAAATTGTTTTGGATTAGGTGGTCTAGCAATTGCTTGTGGATGCATTTTTCCATGAGCTTAGCCAAGGGAGAAAGTAGGGCTATGGGACGGTAACTGGAGAATTCAGTAGAGTTCCCACCCTTATGTACAGGGGATAATATGGGAGACTTTCCAGATTTTAGGGATGTGTCCTTCAATAATGGTTCTGTTGATGAGAATGGAAATGGGATAGGCAATGGACTTGGCTGCTAACTGTAGATATTCAGCGGGTAGTTGGTCGGCTGAAGGAGAGCATGGTTTCAGTTTTAGGAGAAGGGTAAGAAAATATGTTGTTGGGATAGGTTGGAAGAGAAATGGAGGGGGTGGGATAGTGCTAGAGTTAGTTACTGAGTGAAGTTTTGAGTAGATAACTGACTGGTAAGAGTTTGAATGGCCTCAGTGAAAAAGGTATTAAAGGCATTAGCAGTCTGCTTGGGATTCTCCTGGTCTGTGCCTTGTGGGTTTGGTGTGATGGATTGCCCTGGACGTAGTAACTGGTTAATACTTGCCCAGAACTTTTGGGGTTTGTTATAGTGAGACTGCTGGAATTGTAGGTAGTAGTTTCTTTTGTCAGACATGATAGCTTTTTTAGTACTGTTTCTCAGTTGTCTGAAGTTTTGCTGGTCTACAGGGTTTTTACTTAAACAATATTGATTCCAGGATTTATTTCTGAGATGGATTTTCTGCTTGGTTTCTTTTGAGAGCAATGGGGCAGATTTAGTTCTCATTCTGATAGAATGGGTTGGTGCATGGTGGTCTAGTATGGTTAGGAATTTAGAATTAATGTAATTAACAGCTTCCTCAAGTGAGAGTTTTTTTAAGGGAAACCAGTTACATGCTCTTAGTTCATCTTAGAAGAGATCGGGGTTAAAGCTTTTCTTGGTTCTGATAGTCCTATAAATGACTGGAATGGGTGGATTGGTTTTAAGTCTGATTATATAGGTGAGTGAGTGATCACTTATGTCATCAGGGAGGGTTCCAACCTCGTAAGTTTGGGCATGGTTATTTATGAGAATCCAATCTAAGGTACTTTCCTTCTTATTAGGCTTGTTTATCCTGGTAGGGGAGGTAATCATATGAATAAATCCAAATAGGTTTATATGGGTGGTAGGGTGGCTACTACTACAGCTCTTCCAATCAATGTTAAAGTCACCTAGGATAATGGTTTCTTGGGGTAAGTTCTGAGATAACCAGCACAGGATGGATTCTAAAGTGGCAGTGTTATTACCAGGAGGAAGATAGATGCAGATAAGATAAATAGATTTGAATGTGTTGAGTTGTAGCTTGGTAATAAGGATTTCAGTGATACAGTATTGAGGTAGTTTAAAGTCATAGGTGGTAATCTGTAATCCAGATTTAAATAGGATAGCTATCCCACCACCCTTTTTGGTTGCACGGTCAAGTCGTAAAATATTATAACCGGGTGGGATGATTTCTATGTCTTTTGTTACAGGTTTGAGCCAAGTTTCTGTTAGACAAAGGATGTCAAAGGAGTAGACTTCTAAGAGAGCATGTAGCTGTGCAACTTTGTTATTTATGCTATGTATATTGAGGTGTGCTAATAAGAGAGAGTTTGGTGGTTTGGTAAGTGAATGCATAGTAGTAGTAGTGGGGTTGAGGAGTAGAGTAGTTGTGTCAGTTGTTGGGCCTGGGTTTGCATGAATGTCTCCATCTTTTAAAGATAGGAGTAGTATTTTCAGTCTAGGATTTGGAATATGGATGTAGGTATTTTCTAGAATTGGGAGAATTATATTTAATGTGGGCTGTTCTATGGTATTTTACTAGTAAATAGCTGGGTATGGATGTTATGTTAAAATGGTTAGTGAAGACAGGTACAGAAGAAGAGGTAGTTAGCTTATTGGAGTAGTGAAGGTGTGGCTATAATGGGTGTTCATAGGAGGTTAGGAAATAGGCTAATGTTAAAGGAGTTAGAAGTGTGAGTGTGAGTAACCTATGTAACAGGGTTGGGTTTGGTAGTTTATACGTTTTGAAGGGTGAGTTGTAGGTATAATCTGTGGGCAGCAGGTATAATAGATGTGGAGAGAGACAGGTGATGGGTGAGATAGGGAGTGGTAATTGAAAGGAGGGAACTGCAGTGGTTGGCCAATGGGAAGGTTATTGTGATAGATGGGAGTGGGAAGGGGTGTGGTTAGATAGTATAAGAGTAGGACTAATGGGGTGGGTGGGAATTGGGGGTAGGGTAGGGGAGCAGAGTGAGCCCGTAGGGCGAACGGAGCGGGTAGAGACAAATAAGTGAAGAAATGTCAGCAAAACCAATCTGTGAGTAGCTGACTACTGAGGTACTTTCAGTTGATATTGATAAGTAAGGAGGGTAGGAAACAGTGGTAGTGATACAAAGGATACCTGAGTACAAGTATGTAGTAAAGTATTAGAGTGGGAAATACAGGGCTAGAAAGAGGTCCCAAGACTGGGGAGTAGAAAGTTCCATAGGCTTCCCTTGTTAGTTTAGGGTTCGATCACTATTTCATTTTCAGTTCAATTCTGGGGAGAACAGATAGGTGTACTAGGAACTAGCCTAGTGTAGAGTGCCATCTAGTGGGCAAAAATATATTAAAAAACTAGAGAACAGTGATGGATGGTAAAAGGTTTGAGAAGGCTTTATAAACAGTTGCTGGAGATAGTGCAAGGATAGGAAAGAGTATAACTATTAAGGGGTAGAGGGAGGGTATGGCTGCTGGGTATCCTGGCTAGGTAGCGTGCTTGAAAGCCTGCACAAGTTACAAGGCAATTGTTCAGTTTTTACCACTAGGTTTAGATAAACTCATACTTTCTTGCCTCCTTGGTAGCAGGGTTCCTAAACAGGATGGCAAGTGACTTTCTATATGGAACAGATGATTAGAATAGTTTGCAGGGGTCCTTTCACTAAGTAGTTAGACTCTCAAAACCCTAGTGCAGGATAGTTGAATTGAACCTAGGAACGGTGGGGAGAAGAGACATGAAGATTGGGTAAGAAAACAGCCGTTTACACAGAAATTAAGGGAGTGAACACAGTATATTAGTTCAATAACACACATATACATTCATTGCTAAGAGTTCAGGCAATTGGCAAAGGCATGCTACTGTATCTGAGCCTAGAGCAATTAGTACATTTTAATCTTACAAGAGATATGGTAGAGTTCAAGCAGATTAATACAGCCTAGCTAAGAATGCCTTTTACAAAGTACAGCTATGTTCAACTAGACATAAAATAGTAAAAACAGTGAGCTCTGAGGCTATTTGTACCATAAGATTCAGGTGGTAGCAACCCTTGAGGTGTTACATTTGAATTGTTTCCTTGTTAGCGACAACAATAGTACAGGAATATAAAATAGCTTTACAGGTCAAGTAAATCATTTCCACATTGCATAGAAGAAAATTATGCTTATTATATTAAATGGTGTCAAATGCTAATATCAAGTAGCAAATGACAGCAACATGTATCACCACTCATGCAATTCTGAGGTACCGCAAGTACTTCACCACTTCTATAGTTGCCTCGCTTGTGTTGAGAGTAACAAACAGGGAGGTAGCAGCTCGTTGCTTCCAAAATGCGGATCTAGGCTAGCATCACTGCTAGGACATTGTAGGCTCTAAAGCTTTAGTTAAATGCCGAGCTACCATGAGCAATGTATACGTAGCAGTGCTACCCTAATCCTGACGATGCCCCGGTTGTTCACTAGCATGAGTTCAGCACAATGTGGTTAGTGGAGATAATTTTATGCCCAGTTCCAGTTATTGTGGGGAGATTATAATAGCGCTGGGAGAACTGTAAATTTAGCAAAAAACGCGAATCTAGGCTAGCATCACCAGTATGACATTGTAAGCTCTAAAGCTTTATTCAAATGCCGTGCTACCACGGGCAATGTATACATAGCAGCGCTACCCTAATCGTGATGATGCCCCGATTATTCACTAGCAAGAGTTCAGCACAATGTGGTCAGGGGGAAATAATTTATGCCCAGTTCCAGTCCTGTTTTTATGGAAAACAGTACAAATTTCTTTACTGAGACCTGAATTTCATAAATCTTTCTGAATGAAGTGACTGTAACAAGGAAGGGAGTTTTTCAAAACTGATACTTGAGGTCAAGAAAACTGATAAGCTCAAAGGGAGAAAGAGTTGATATATCAGTAACAACTGCGAAGTCCCAAGTAGAAGCAAAATGATTTGTTGGAGACATGAGATGAAAGCTCTCATTCAAAAGTTATCAATATCAAAATAGGCATGCAGGTGGAAATTGCTAACAACTGCACTTTAATGGAAGAAGAGGTAAATCCACAATTAAATAATATAGTTGAATAGTCCAGAAATCAGGTTTTTGAATAAGAAACTAAGGCCATCTCCTTCTTTTCCTTCCATTAAGAAAATATGGTCTATTTAGAAAGGTATAATTGTCAAGCAGTAAACCATATTACTTCTCTTAAGACTAATAACATCAGTAGAAAAATATGACTATCAACAAATCAACTTGAGGTCTTCCAAACTCTTAAACTGAAAGACTTGATATCTCTATGTACCACTTTGCTCTTCTGATGTTCTGAAGAGTGAGGGTTACTAGTAGAGCCACCAGGATCTTTGTTAGAAGGGTTTACTACAGGTGTCTGGACCAAAAAGAATCTGTGAGAATGTAATACATTTTCGACTTTTAGCATCAGACTATGAATTAGAAGAGATTTACAGAATGTATATAGCATGTCCTAGGTCCAAATAATGGGAAAGGCACTGGCATGTACGGTCTGGTTAATCAGAAACCTGCAAAAGAAAAGAATTGGTGATTTAGATGAAAGACATTCACTTTTGGATTATCCCATCTTTCTATTAGGAGTAAATGGTTTACATCTAGTTTTAACTTGTAAGACGTTGAACTGCATCTGCTTAGAGCATCTGCCACAGTATTCTCCTGATTTGGAACTAAGGGACATGGTTAATCTGTGAAGCTTGTTCTCTTACATGTATTTCTAGACTGCAGCAAGGGTAAGAGTGAGTTGTCCTTTGCTTGCTCATGTACTATGCCAGTCTGGAATTGGAAATCACTGCAGAGTTCCTAGGCTGACAGCTGACATGACGGCTGTTAGGAGATGGATGAGCAGGCATTTCCTTGAAGCTGATATGATGTTTTATTTGTGAATTAAGACTATTAGCAAAATTTCACTGAAGGTGATTTGCTGTTTTAACTGGGAATGAGGACCACTGTTTTGAACTTTAAGATTATATAGGTAAATGCTTTTCAACCATAATTCAAGGAACCTGTGGTGAAATTTTGGCCAGCGAGAGGTAGCCTTGAGATGATGGCACTCTGACTGCATCAATGAAATTCTTTGATCAAAATAGAATCAAGGGAAGGACATATATTGTGGAGAGTGATCGTTGTTGATTTCAAAGAATATACAAATACCAATGCATTTTGCTTATGTTATGTCTCAAATTGAGTACTATGAGGAATAACAAGGAAATGCAATCCAGGGCCTTTAGAGAAGGCCTTGCTGTCAGCTGTATGCCAAAACATCTGTCATCATTTGCATGCTGTCATGATAAATGCTTATAATGCAGGATTTTGTCACTAAAAGAGTTTCAAGAAACACTGAGGCATTAGGACTGTTTTCTGGTAGTGGTGACTAATTTCCAACAAGGATGCATTGCTATGATAAGTACATAAACTTCGCATCTGATGTCATCTCTTCCATCCCTTCCTCAATGGATGGGACAGAGTTCCCAATTACAGTAAACCTTGGGAGGCCTTGTGGAAGGATATTATGAAGGACAGCCAAAACAAAAGACGTTCTAGACACGGACTATAAATCCAGCTTACAGTGAGATATGAAGGTATGGACATTTGCCTCAGTGGCTGCAGCACAAATGTCATCACTTGATACTTTAGAGAAAAAAGCAGTGAAGTAGCAACTGACATGGTAGAATAACCCTTAGTACAGCCAGGAAAAGAAAATCTCTTCTCTTTGTACACATGAGAAACGTGTTCAGATAGCCAGTGAAAAAGAGTTACCTTGAATATTCCCTTACAAATTTAGCTGTTGAAAAGGGAGAAAAAAAAACAACTGGTCAGTCTTTCTGACATTCTTAGTATGGTGCATGTAAAATCCAAGTTGACGATGCACATCCAGAAGGTGAAGCATGCACTCTCCTTTACTTGCAAAATGTGGAAAGAAAACATGGAGCTTGATGGACTGGTTGACAGTTGATTCACAAGCCACCTTAGGGAGAAAGGATGGGTTTGTTCTCAAAGTGACTCTACCCTTGAGTAAAACCAAGTAACAAACTTTACAGGAAAGAGTATGGAGCTCCGTTATTCCTCTTGCAGAAGTAACTGCTACCAAAACCGAAGTTTTCTATGAAAGGGACTTCAAACCAACTGTAGCTGCAGGTTCAAAAGGGGGTCTTTTCAAAACCTACAAAAGAATGATAATATCCTAAGGGGAAACAGGGTCTCTAAGGGGGGGCGTGGTTGGAGTAGAAAGGCTCTCCTTAGGAAAGCCTTAGACAATTTCAGTGAAGCAATGGGTGATTCATTTTCTCTAATGTGGAAACTGAAAATAGAACCTTGATAGTGGAGTAAGTAGAATCACTGTGAAAAAGAGATGGCGGAAAGATAACCAGGAGAGGTGCTAGAAGGGAATCCAAATTACTAGAAGCCCTGATTGAAAATCTTTTCCATTTACTTTTGTAAATATTCATGGATGAAGGTTTATGTGGGGAAGTGAGAATGTGTACAATTTGGGAGGACAGCCTGGACTGTCTAACCATCAATGGAACCAGAGAAACCACATGGTCAACTCAAAAGCTTCTATGTCTAGGTGAGGCTTCCCAAAAAGGTGAGAGAGAAGATCTGGAACAACGTCCAGCACCCATAGAGGGTGAACCAAATGAGACCAGATGAAAGGAAATCACACCTGTCGAGGTCAAAGGGATCAATGAGGATTACTGTAGCCTTGCTCCACACTGCTTTCTGTAGAGAGTTTGGAATGAAAGGTGAAGGCGGACAGGCATAAAGGAGACCAGGTGGTCAAGCCTGGTCAGGGCATCCCTTGGGGACTCCTCCCTTAGGGATTAGGCCAAAGTACCTGCTTCATTTGGTGTTGGCACAGGAAGCAAAGAGATCACAGAATGTTCATCCCCAGCAGCTGAAAATCTGATCTGCCACTGCCAGATTAAGGGAGCACTTATGAAGAAGGAATACAGACCTGTTCAACCTGTACACTGGACTTCCTCAGTATGTGCACTGTTATCAGAAAATGTTGAGAAGACATAGCCCACTGCCAAACCTTCATGACCGTTCGGCACAGTGGATAAGAATGTGTTCCTCTCTATTTGTTGATGTACCAAACTACTGATATATTATCCGTCTGGAGAGAGACTACACCCTTGGTAGGAGAGCGAGTGCTAGAAGCCTGCAACACTAGGTGGACTGCCTTCATATACAGGATACTGATGTAAAGATTATCATCTAAAGGGGACCATGTGCCTTTGACAGTCATTCCCAGAAAATGCCCCCTCATCCAAGTTGAGAAGCTTCCATGGTCACTGTAGCCTGGGGAGAGGGGAGAACAAAGGGTCGACCCTGAGATATAACTGGAGATTCTAGCCAACAAATAGGAGTTTTGCAAGTTCCCACTGGAAAAGTCATGGGTTGACATCTCATTTCACATTGACCAATAATCTGCAAGGGTCCATTGCAGCACTGTCATATGAAATCTGGTAACGGAAATCAGGGTAGTGGTGGCTGCCAACTAGCCAAGAAAATGCAAAAATCAACATGGCTGGTGGCTTCTGCCTGGAGATTACTACTATCACCTGCATGATAATCCTGGATTCTGGTAGTCTGGCTATCTGTATCTCTGTATGCAGATGTGCTCTAATGAATTCTATGGCTTGAACAGGTTTAAGTTTGACCCTTGCTGTGTTGACAGTTTTCCCTAGTTGTGAGCAAAGGTGGAACAAGGACTCCCTGGCTTGAAGAAACAGATTCCTAGTGGGGGTGGTTATGAGTCAGTCTTCCAGGTATGGGAACACTGGGAACATCATGAGCATGGGAATAACTGTAACCACTGCTATATACTTGGTGAACACCCAATGGGGTTGTGCTGAAGCCAAGGGGCAGGGCTTTGAAATATAGGTGACTCTCTCCCAGCCAGAAACAGACAAGCCTTCAAGAGCTTCTGCCCATCTTTATGTGGTAGTACACATCCTGGAGATCTATTGACCACATCCAGTCATCCTTACTCAACAGCAGGATGGACTGTAGCATAACAATATGGAATTTCATCTGTTTCATGTACTAATTCATGTGACTGAAGTCCAAAATTGACCTTCGGTTCCATTCTTCTTTGGCACCAAAAACAGCCTTAAGTAGAGTCCAGATCCTTGCTGGTCTGGTGGAACTCCTTTGATGATTTGCTAGTCTAGCAGCTTTTTTTATTTCTAGAGCTGCTGCCTTCCATTGAAAGGGTGGCACATCAGGACGTTTTAGACAGGGGTTGAGAAAGAAAGGGAATCATGTAACCTTTGGTTATGATCCTTTGCACCCAAACATTTCAGGTGATAGACATCCATGCTATGAAAATACACTTCATTAGACTTGTAATAAAAATATAAAATATGATATCTCTTTAGAAAACAAATTGGCTATATACCAGTGTTAGTATCAATGGTCTGCCTTAGTTTTATGCATATGCCTTTACCAGGATTGCAGAAATTAGACTTTGAAAACAGTGATAAGTACACCCGTTTCAGGAGTACAGGGAAGTCTCCTGTACCATGAGTACACTCTTACAGGATAAACAGGAGGGTCTGCTTTCCTGATGACTATACTGTAGGAAGCAATGAGAATGTATATAGCAGGTAAAGGGGATGTAAGAAACAGAAAAAAGCTAGGTAAATTATAAATAGTAATTTAGCACAGAAATGCTCAAACAAGCCCATTTAGCTGTCACTCAAGCGCTGAGCTGAGAGATTCATCTGATTTAAATGAATGGCAAATGAAAACTGGGGAAACTTACTACTTACAGGGGATTACATGTAAGGGGAGGAGCACTGGTTTCAAAGTCAAAGTGGCCAAAGTCAGATCCCAGATGCATCCAATAATCCATCTGTTGAGGAAGTTTTTGTGCTGTAGTTAGTTGTGAATATGTTAGACAGTTGTGCAGCACAAGAAGAAAGGCTAGTCCTTAGAGAAATTATGTCACTGTGAGAGATTAAAAATGAAGGGCAAAAAGAAAAGGCTTGTGATTCTGGAGCCCTCCTGGTGAATGTTACTGTCACCAGAAAAAGTTTTTTCCAACAGAGGAATTTTAGCTGTTGCGCAGATGAAGATAGCAGGAATTTAGTCAAGACTTCTAATACAAAATTGAGATCCGAAGGTGGAAGAGGATCTTTAATAGGATGATGAAGCACTAAGTTTCATTTTAGAAAGGCCTTACACAATTTATGGGAAAAAATGGAATGAGCATGGCTGCTGCTTCGGAAATTTGAAATACAAGCTAACTACACTTCTATTGTTGTATAACTGGATCCTTGGTGAAACGAGTCTGAGCAAGACTACAGAATATCTACAATAAAGGCAGACAAGGGGCTGATACTTTAATCTGATGCCCATAATGATAAGTGCTTTCTTTTGCTTTGGCACACCTTACCAGTGGATTCCTTTTGAGATACAGAAATAATGTTAATTACATTCTGGGATAACAATGTTTTTCTGCCATTAAGGAAACTGGAGGAGCCATTCAGTTGGCTTCAGGTTGAGTATGTTCAGGTGAAGCTGACCAGACAGGAGAGCACAGTGAGGAACTAGAAGTCATGGGTGCTTCACAAAGTGAGGCCTGAGCAAAGGAAACCATTTTTGTTGTGGTCAGCGTGCTGTGACATCTGGGACAAAGGTAGAAAAGCATAAAGGGGACTGCTGGGCCATTGTCCAATAAGAACGTACCTTGGTGACTGCTCTTCTGGAGGAATTAAGCCAAAGTAGTTGTTGCATTTAGTGTTGGCCGAGGAAGGAAAGATATCACAGCAAGACTGGCCTAAGTGGGTGAATAACTGACAAGCAACTGCTGGATTGAGAGACCACTAGAGATGTCATAATAGTTCTGCTGAGCCTGACAGTTTGCTTTTCCCATAATATGTGTTGCTATAAGACAGGGCTATGAAGCACTGCCAGAACCTCAAACACTGTCAACAAAGGGGGGTAAGATTTGACCCTCCTTACTTGTTCGAGTATCATACTACAAACATATTGTCTGTCTGTCTGGACAGAGATCACCTGGAAGGAAGAAGATCCTGAAACTGCAGGTCTATATTACAGTGTCAAAACTCCGTAACATCGAACACCTCAATGCCGACAAGTATTCAGCGAAATTCACTTCCGTGATTTGCTGAATAATTTTTGGGCAAAGATGTAGTTGGCCAACTACACAATGTTGCCCTTTTCTCCACTGTAGTGCAATCTCGGAGTTGGTACATTTAGTTAGGGGGGTTTGGCTGGAGCAGCCCCCTACATGGGTGGGTTTGGTTTAGTTAGAATTAGTTCCATTGCAAGACAAGTATTTATTTGCCCAAGTATTCAGCGAATCGTGGAAGTGAATTTTGCTGAATACTTGTCGGAGTTCAGGTGTTCGATGTTACAGCATTTTGATGTTGTAATATAGACCCGGAATTGAAGCAACACTATGAGGACCACTCTCGTCTCTAGGATGTTTATGTGATGACTGGTCTTTGTGTGATGTCAAGTTCCCTGGATCATCCTCTCCTCAAAATGCCCCCCCTCACCTTAAGGAGGAAGAGGTGTCTCTGGTACTTGTAGCCCCCGGAGGGAGAAAAACACAAGGTCTCCTTGCTGAGACTGGGGGGAGAGGTGAGCCACCATTTTAACCGACTCCTACATGGCTAAATCAACATTATTGATGTAACAGGATGGTCTAACATCTTGGACCATTTAATCCAGATTAACAACTGTAGGATGTGCATGCAACAGCCTGCATGGGGCAGCCATTACTATAGTGGAAGCTATAAGACCTTTTGGAAGAGTGGGTTAACAGTCATTGAACAGAGGCTTTGAGGATCTGAATTCTTTCCAAGGGCAGGCTATCTACACATCTTGTGTCTGGATGCCATGCAAAAACAGTATGGATTACAATGGATGTAGACTGGATTTTTCCAAGTTTACAAAGATAACTAAGGATTGGAAGAGTTTCAGTAAGTAGTCTCTGGCTTCATGTAGTGACTCAGTGGAAGTAGCCAGGAAGAGCCAATCTCCAAGTATGGAAACACATGGATCCCCAAGTTGCAGGTGGGTTAAGACTATTGCCATGCACTTGGAAAATACGTGAAGGAGGATGTGGTGAGACTGAAGAGCAATGCTCTGAATTGATAATGATTGAATCTTAGCTGGAAGTAGAGAAATACATTAGTTATGTACTTTTTATAAAGCTTACTTTTGTCTTCATCCATCTGATATTACTGATATAACTGTTGAGTCCTCAAGTCACTTGTCAGATCCAACTCAGCAAAACTAGTACTCTAGCATCGAGACCCTTTAAATCTTTCTCTCTCACAATGCAACTGTCACTAAAACGTCATCGGATTGAATTTGTCAACTAAAGTAGAAAGCACCCTGGTATGTACCTCTAAGGAAATAGTCCCTATAGGTGCTTCAGAGCTAGAAACAGGAAAATGATGGAGGGAGGGATATCATATTGCGTTGATGAAGATGAAAAGATCCAGCATTGTGGTAAGACAATAACTACCATATCCAAATCATTTCACCCATCCGAACAGACTGTTGGGTCAGAATCCCCAGCTACTTAACTCTTGAGTGGTGCTATGACAAAAACCCTTTGAGAACTGTGGCCCCAAAGGATGCTCTATACCTAGAAATCATATCCAGCTTACAATGTTCAGCAAAGATATGCAAGGAAGCTCATGCAGCAGCTGCACAAATCTCATTTACTAAAGAGTTTCTGAAGAAGACAGCAAAAATGACTGCTGACCTGGTGGAGTGTGCTCTTGGTTTCAGGGATGGAAGACAATTATTGGATAAATAGACAAAGCTTATACAATATGAAATCTATTTGCTCAAAGTGATTTTGAAAACCTTGGAAACCATCCAATTCGGTACAAAGGAAATCAACAAATGGGACTATTTTCTAATGGTTTTGGTTCTATGAAGATAGAATTGTAATTGCCTATGAACATCCAAGGTGTTAAGCAAGTATTCTCCTCTTCTGGAGTGAATGGGAAAACATAATGGCAAATGTATAGGTTGGTTTAAGTTAGATATGGATTCCACTTTAGAAAGAAAGCACAGGTGGGTGTGCAAGGAGACTCTGTCTTTGAGAAAAGCTAAATAAGGGGAAGAAGATGACAGTGCTTGCAGTTCAGAAATTCTCCTGGTTGACATTATTGCCAAGAGGAATAAAGTCTTCCAAGATAGGACTTCTAGGGAAGTGAAAGATGCTGCCTCAAACTGTACCTTTAGTAAAGCTTCAAGCATGAAATTAAATTTCCATGGAGGGAGTGGTTCCCTAATTGGTGGGTGAAGCAGAAATGTACCCTGGAAGAAGGCCTTGCAAGATCTATGAAAGGACAATGAATAGCATCAAACCCTTGGTGACAGTTAAGGATAGCAGCCAGCTAAACCTCTAATGTGGAGTAGTTTTAATCTGAAGAAAATAGTTCTGAAAGAAAGAGATGCACCTGAGAAAAGGATAATGAATGTATCTCTGAGCAGAAGCCCAGGTAGCAAAACATGTCCATTTGCTTTTATATACTCTATGAGTAAATTATTTTTGAGAGGCAGCAACTATATGAACCAACTGTTGAGACAAAGAGGGGTTTCTAGCCATTACTGAAACTATGAAACCATGATCACTTTCTGAATAAATCCTGACATCAGGGGAAGGGTGGGAAAAGACATACAGGAGCCCGGTTGGCCACTGTCTGAACAGAGATTCTCACCAGGACTACCCTTTGGAGGAATCAGGGCAAACTAACTGCCACACTTAGTGTTTGGTGGGGAGGCAAAGAGACTGCAGCAAGGAAAGACTAACAAACCACTTGTGAGGCAAGGGAATGGATCTGCTGAGACGGCTGGCAAGATAGTTGACTCTCCCAGGGAAGTGCATTGCTGTCAAAAAATGAAGAAAAGCTATCGCCCACTGCCATACTTTTATGGCATCTTGGCAAAAAGTGAGGAATTTGCTTCCTACTTACTTCCTGATGTACCAACTCACTGTCATGTTGCCCGTTTGGATGGATATCACCCCTGGAGGTAAGTGTTCCTGTAGTTCCTGAAATGCTAAGGGGACCATCCTCGTCTGTACGATATTAATGTGGAGTCTGGCCTCTTGATCTCACCATGGACCTTCAATCATTCTCTCCTGAAATATGCCACCCAGCCCGGTGAGGAGGTGTCCAAGGTAACTATGGCTGAGGATAGGGGCAAATGGAAAAGCCCCCCTTGTAGAAGCAGGGGGCAGGTCAGCCACCATTGAAACTGATTCCTGCTGAGGTTCATAATTCAAATGGGCAATGACAGAGAGTCCTGTAACTGTAACCACTGCACTTTGAGTAGCCACTGTAAGATCTTCATGTGGAACCTGACTAGATGCACCATGAGAACAGTCAAAGCCATGAAGCCCACAGCTCATACAACAAGCACAAGAACTGCTGGAGGAGATAACAACTGCAGAAGACTCTGTACTGCAAACTTCAATGACTGGACTCTATGTAAAGGAAGAGATATAAAATAGGACCATGTTGTCTACGTGGCATCCACTGAACTGAATGGTCAGTGGTGGTTACAGAAGGGTCTTCTCTTAGTGGACAGGCAAAGATGGAGCAAATAAATCCTGGCACTAAGAAGATGTGGCAGTGAGGACCCAATTGTTGAGATATGGAAAGACTCTGAACCCTAGCACCCTCAAGTTCACTGCTACCACAGTCACACACTTGTTACACATCTGGAGGCTGTGGTGAGACCAGGAGACAGGGCTTTGACCTGAAAATGACTGACTGCTAGGTGAAAGAGTACAAACCTCCTGAATTCTCTTGCAATATCGATATAGAGGTAAGCATTCTGGAGGTCGACTGACCACATCCAATCACCTGCATGTAGACAAGGCAATATGGCTTGCATCACGACCATCCTGAAAAGGGTCTTTTTCATGTACTGGTTGAGCTGGCTAGGTCCAATATGGGGTCTGAGGCCCTTGCATTTCTTTGGAACTAAAAATACCCAGAGGAATCAACTGATTCTGTCTGGTCTGCTGGGACCTCATTGATGTTTTTTTTTTAAAGAGACAAGCTATATCATCTGACTACTTCTCGCTGGTGAGGTGGTACATCCAGAAACAACTGTTTGGCAGGGAGGCTGGGAAAAGAGTATGTAATATAACAGCCTCTGGATATTATCCTTCTTACCCAAGAATCCTGTGGAATGGCCATCCATGCAGGCAGGTGGAGGGATAAGCAGCCCCTGACTACCTTCAGAGGGGAACAGTGACGATGCCCTTCAGGGACAGAGAAATATTCTTTATATTCTTGGTTTTGTGGACCTCCATGAACTCTGGGTCAGCATCCATTGAGGGGCATACCTCTCAAGTGTACCTCATTACGAGGAACGTACCTCATTTGGTGTCTTAAAAAGTTCACTTTCCTCAAAGTTCCACATTGAAAGACTCTGTCACGCATTCAGTGTTATGAATTTTTTAAGTGAAATCCATTGTAAATAGAAATGAATCATATTAATTAATTAAAAGATCTTCTTTATAAGTAAAACCAGCATATTTTAACTATCCTATGACCTTCCTAGTTGAAGTTGTTAGTAAGCCATTAGTATGTGTTCCACATTTTGCCCATTTGTTCCACATTATGAGGGCTAGTGTTCCTCATTTTAGAGATGGAAGGTTGAGAGCTATGTTGAGGGGGCCATCTCTGCCATGGGCTTTACTGGAAAAGCTCACGCTGACTCTGCTACAACTTGCTGTGAGAAAAAAAAGTAGTTATGTTCTTTCCATAATGTTCCACCTGTGTTGTCAATCTTCATTCGTTCTTGCAGATGGGTTCAGTTCTGACCTCTCAGAACTGACTTGGCTGTTATACATAGCTTGCTCCAGCCAAAAACTCTCAAACTAAGACTCTACCCACAACGTCCTTCTTCCCATTACCTCAGACCAAGTTTGCCTTATAGTTAAGAAAAATACAGAAGCCCTGTCTAAGGAATAACCCTATAATTACCCAGGACTAGGTCTGAACCTGCAGGAGCCTTCTGGAGGAGGCAGGAGAGTGGGATGTTAAGAATGAATGAAGATCAACAACACAGATGGAGCATTATGGTAAGAAAATAACTTCTTTATCTGATGTTGTCAATCTTCATTCATTTTTGACAGATGGGACAGAGTCCCCAGCTACTTTAGATCCTGGGTGGCCCTAAGGAAGGATATTCCTAAGCACCATAGAAACAAAGGATGCTCTTCCCCTGGAGACCATGTCTAATTTGTAATTAGTGATAAAGGTATGTGAGGTAGACCAAGCTGCAGCTGCACATATGTCTTCCATAGATGCTCTGGAATGGAAGACTGCTGAAGTGGAAACAGATCTTGTAGAATGAGCTTTGATTGTAGTTGACAGTTTGAGTTTATTTTGGTTGTATGTAAAGGTAATGCAGTCTCTCAGCCATTTTGACAAAGTGACCTTTGCTACAGGTTTGCCCAATCTGGAAAAGGACAGAAATAGTTGGCCTGATTTTCTAGAGGATTTTGTTCTGTCAGAGTAAAAACGTAATTGTCTGAGGACATCCAGCAAGTGCAAGCAGTACTCCCTCCTTTGTTTGTAAAATCTGGAAAGAAGACTGGTATGTCTATGGTCTGGTTGATACTGGACTCTGATACCACTTTAGGAAGAAAGGCGGGATTGGTTCTGAGTGATGCTCTTTCTTTGTGGAATATGATATATGGAGGATTCACACATAAAACCTGTAACTCTGAAATTCTCCTGGCAGACGTGATAGCTACTAGGAAGAGGGTCTTCCAAGATAAAAACTTCAGGTGACAAGTGTCTGTTGGCTCAAAGGGCTGTTGGATTAGACATTGTAAGATTAAAGTCAAATCTGATGCTGCTACTGGATCTTTGAAAGGGGGTTTTAAATGCAGAGTGCCTTTAAGAAACATTTTGCATAGACAATGAGACATCAATGAATGGTCATCAAAACCATTATGAAAATTCGAAATGGCAGCTAGATGAACCTTATTTGTAGACGTAGAGGCTCCCACTTGAAATAATGTGGCTAAATATTCCAGAACCTTATCAACTGACGCCGAGAAAGGGTCAATGCCATTTGTACATGCCCAAATTATATTTGCTTAGATAAAGTTTCCTTGTGGATGGTTTATGGGAAGCCTGAAGTATCTTCTGCACTGGAGAGGACAAGTTATTCTACCTTGCAATTACTGGAATTGGAGAAACCAAGCCATCAGCTTGAGATTCTGAAGACTGGGATGCACCAGGCCCTAAGGGAGAGACAATAGGTCTGGAGCTGGATCCAGAGTCCACTGGCAGTGAACCAGGTGAGTACAAAGAAAGGGAAACCAGACTTCATGAGGCCAGTAAAGTGCAATGACAATCAATTTGCTTCTCAACTACTGGACTTTCCTCAGAAACTGATGTCTCATTCACTAGGTTGAATAAGGAAAAAGTAACAGTTAGCTGCCTGTCAGGTGCCAGGATCCACCACATAACACACACACTCAGGTCCCTCAACAATAGGTACAAATATGACTCTGCTATTGTACATGTGGGTGTGAATGACCTGAGACGTACCTCCCTGGACTACATGAAAAGAGACATGGAGGAGCTCTTGGATTATGAAGCCCAGGCGGGTATGACCCTAGCCCTGAGCAGTATCCTACCATCACCCAGAATGATACCACAGTACTAGCAGAAAATGATTGATTTCAACAACTGGCTAAGTTTCTGGTGTCATTCCAAGGGGATACAGTATCTGTCTGCCAGTGATGATATGATTGACAGATCTCAATGCTTTGCCAAAGATGGCCTGCATCTGCAACCCCTAGGCTTCCGGATACTGGCCAAGGCTCTTGCCACCCCTACAGTGCCTTTTTTAGGCTGTGTTCCAAATACCAAATTACCACAGTAATAGCTGCAAATAAATGCAGTCTGAGGGTCATGCTGCTCAATGCTAAAAGTCTAAATCTCAAATGCACTCACTCGAAGCACTCCTTAAAATGGAGAACATCGACATTTATGCTGTAACAGAGACCTGGTTCAAAGCAGCAGAAAGCACCCCTCACTACCAGGCTATAACTCATTCCACACCTTTCGGCCCCAGAACTTGGACTGAAGCTCCAAAGGCGGTAGTGTTTCCTTATTCATAAAGGATGCGCACACCTACAGACTGGTAGCCCAACATAACGCATTAGAGATACTTCAGGTGCAGCTAACATGGGGTAAGACAGCGATTCAGGTCGTAGCCTGCTATAAAAACCCCAACCATGTCCCAAGACTCACAGTCCGTGTTCCTAAGCACCCTGGAGAATATTAGGGTCCAACTTAACACTTTTAGACTGGGCGACTTCAATTACCCCTCCATTAACTGGGAAAACTACTCATGTACCAATTCATTAATTCCAGTGTCCTGGACCAGCTTGTTCTTACCCCCACTAGAGGTAGCAACATCCTTGACCTGGTCATTACTAACATGGGCAACTGTTGCACTACATCAGTAGTCAACTCCTCCCTGGTTAGATCTGACCACAAACTAATCACCTTGGAAATCCACATCCCTCCCACTCCCACCCTACCCGCAAAGGTAACCACCATGAAAAACTTCTTCAAAGCTAACTTTGGGTTCCTAAAAACAGTGGTGGCTAACTTCATGGCACCCATCCAAATGGAGAATAGTTGCATGACTGCCGAATCATACACCAATGCACTGTACGAACACGTACACAAATGCATGGATCTCACCTTACCCAATAGAACCAAGATGCTCTCCTCCAAAAAAAGGAAGCCAAACTGGTGTTCCCCTGCCATACATAAACTCTACAACAGAAGAAAGAAACTGATGCGGAATAAGGTGAAGTCCCAAGACTGGAAAAACTCCCTTATCAGCCCTAAACATAAAGTTGAGATCCCTCATCAAATCCTCTAAAGCTAGCTACGAAAACAGAACTGCAGCAGATAGTAAAGACAACTACAAGGCCTTATATAGTTATGTAAAAAATGTCCATGGCGATACCCAGATTTGCTCTGAGCTACTGCACAATGGTACTTCCTATACTGAGCCACCAGATACTGCCAGTATACTGGCCGACAGATTCATTACCAACTTTACCCCTCCCTCCCGAAGGACCAATCACAATACCAGTAGATTGCCATGCACCCAGTATTACTGCTGCACAGGTTAAAACAGCACTGTCCAAGGTCAAGAAAACAGCTTCTATGGGACCTGACAATATCCCTGGCTGCATTCTACATGATCTACAGAGTGAACTGGCACCATGCCTTGTTCAATCACAGCCTCACCTCAGGCTTTGTCCCTACTGAATGGTAGACTGCTACAGTCATCCCTCTCCACAAAGGAGGAGCAACTACAGACCCTGGGAACTATCGCCCCATTAGCCTGATGAGTCTGATATGCAAAGCTATGGAACACATCATCATGGACCTAATAAACAAGGATATAGGGATCTCCAAACTCTGGATCCCACATAATTTGGCTTTGTGAAGGGTAGATCATGCTTGCTCAACCTGGTCAACTTTTTTGAGACAGTCACCAGAGCTGTGGATGAAGGCAAGGTGGTTCATACAGCCTACCCTGATCTGGTCAAGGCCTTTGATACCATTCCCCAGTCAGTAATCATAGAAAAACTCAGTAAGTTAAGCATCAACTCCTACATCACTAGGTGGGTTGCACAGATAGAACCCACAGTGTGACAGTAGCTGACTCCAAGTCAGACTGCCGACCAGTCATGATTGGAATCCCACAGGGTTCGGTCCTGGGTCCTGTCCTGTTTGATATCTGCATCTCTGAAGTCCAGGCCAACATAAAGGGACTCTGGCTGACACAGTTCTCAGACAACTGCAAGTTGAGAGCTATTACTAACTCCCCATGTGATGCTGACATCCTGCAGAAAGGCCTCACTGAGACCAACGACTGGTGTCAGAACCATGGCCTTAAGCTCATTGTCAAAAAATGTGTCGTCATCCCCTTTGGGAAAAACTCAGTTCCCATGAATTAACACATAGATGGTAGTCCAATGAACACAAAAGGCGTTATAAGAGATCTGGAACACAAGTTGGCAGCAGCCTCTCTTTTGATCACAGCATTGCCACTGTGGTCAGAAAGTCCTTCTAAGCGGCACATCTCATTTTTAATACATATGACAAAGGCAATCTTACATGTATATAAATGAAAAAACATACAAAATTATATCAGTTTAGTTACAAACAGTTTACATCGCAGACACCACTGAAACAAATTTAGTTGTAAACATTATACATCACTTATAAACCATCCGGTCATTGTCAGTTAATCATTATATGGCTCATTCAAATCCTGCCTCTTAACCCTTGTTCCTGCTCTGCATATACTGTTCCCACTATTCCCATTTTTTTCCTATGTAGTTTGCTCCTTCCCTTTTCTAAAGATCCCAATTCCAGCTGTTTAATCTTTGTTACTATATTTGCTACTACTAGTAAAGTTGGTCTAGACTTTGATTTCCATTTTCTAGTAACTGCTTTTTTGGCACCCACCATAATTTGTCTCAGCAAGGCTTTACTATGTCTAGGCAATTCCAATTGTGGAACATAACTCAAAAAAAAAATCATCTACCCAGTCAGTCCAATCTGCTTACCCAGCATTTCCGACACAGCGGTCGGCAGGGAATCCCAAAAGTCTGCCAGCTCATCACACTTCCAAAAAATGTGTTCCCAGCTGCCTCTTTCTTGCCTGTCACACCTCCAACATTTGCTATCCACCTGAGGAAAAATTCTTTGGAGTCTACTTGGGGTATAAAAATACCTATGTAAACACTTCCAGGCAAAGATCCTAAATCTTCTAGACTTTGTTGCATATTTGGGAGATATACATATATCCCCCATTGTCTCTTTGTGAATTGCTTATCCAGTCTCTCTTCCCAATCCTTTCTAAGCTCCTCTGATTTATTCTTATAATTATCATGCAATATTTTATATGCTTGACTAATTATTCCTTTTTTAATGGCAGCTTCTGTTCTAGATTCTATTAAAAACTCTACCAGTGCTGGTCTTTCATTTAGGAGCCCCCTATTTCTTTCTCTTTGCCTATGCTCTGATATCCATCCTTGATAGGGAAGGCAATCTCTAACCTGCAGTCCAAATAAATTCTTGGCCTCTTCTCATTCTACTACCTTTCCCTTTCTAGTTGCTCTCAATACCTTGGTTCCTTTGCCAGTTTTCTCCAATGAATTCCAGCCCCCTCTTGCCTATTATCTGTATCCCTGACCAAAGTCAACCCTATTGGCAAAATCTCTTTTCTCCATTCTCGTGCTGGCTTGGTTCTTAGAATAGTCCCTGCTATTTTATGAATATAATACTCTGTATGATTTTGGTTGTCCTCCTTAAGAGTCTGCATCCAAAATCCCAATATTTCCTTATTTCTTGAGCTTCCTCCCTGTGTCAGCATCATTCCTTTCCACTTTGAATTATAGTTTTCTGCTTGTGCCATGTATAACAGCCTTAATTGTGATGCTAAAATACCCCCCTCAAATTAGGTAATTCTAGTCGACCTTGTTCTATTTCGCCTTTGGAGTTTTGGCAAAAGATTGAAGGGAATGTGGTAACTTCTGGCAATTATTTTCTGCATCCAGGTATCCAAGGTTACTGTAAGCCAAGCTGAATGGTGCAGAGAAAATCTTCCCCTGACTGCTTCCAGAGGTAAGCAATTGGACCTCCATTCAGGAGAGCTGATAGGGTTGTCCAAAAAAGGAATCTCTGAACCCCTGGTTATGCAGACCCCTTCTGCCATGGGAGGGGTATCTTCCAGAAGAGTTCCCCCTAGGCCCTGGGGTGGGATACTCACCATGTGTGTCCTGAAAAGGCCCTCAGGTCTTCTTGAACCATATTTTTCGACTCTTCTGTTTCCTGGAGTAAAGTCATTGTGGAGTGGAAAAATGAATGCCCACAGCAGAAAGAGTCTTACCATCCTTTTCACACCTGGCTAGCGTGTCTCTAACTTTTGGGCTAAACAATGAAGTATCATCAATAGGAGCGCTGATAAAGGAAGACTTAAAGGACTCCACAATCACACAAGTGCATCCAGGTGTGACGCCTGTATCCGCTGCTCTAGACATCCCTTCGATTGTATGCGTAATAAGCTGCATGGACGAATCTGAAATAGACTCCAGGGCAGCAAGCTGAGAGGCAGCCTTATCTTGAACCTCGTCAGACACTGCTCCTGCTAGGGTGTCTGAAAGCTCAGTTATCAGATCCTTTTGGAGTCTAGTAAAGTGTGCCAAAAAGTTCAAGGACCGAATAGCGAAGGTTATTGAAGCAAAGACACACTTCTCAAATCTGTCCATCATCTGGGACTCTTGGTTAGGAGGATGGACAGTTGAACTCTTTTTGGCGAGTTCCTTTTTTGGTGGCTGCCGCCACCACCATGGCATCCACTGCTAGACATTCAGACCAATGGAGCTGATCATCTGGGGCTGAAAGAATCTTGTCCGGTCTCTGGGGAATAGTATCTATAGGAGTCAGGAGCCATCCACACTCACTGAACTATAGATTTAATTAGGTCGTCAGTGGGCGGGGTCACCCAAGAAGTAGTGTACGAAAAGCTTGCAAGAGCACGTATTCCTCAGAGGATGGGTCGTAGGACTTCCAATCACCTCTCTGTTTTAATATTTACAGGATGTCACCAAAAGAGACATCTTCCTGGGTGACTGTGGGGACCCTTCCCCTTCATCGTAATCTATGTCTTCAGTGACCGATTCTTCTGGAGAATCTAGGTGCTTCCTCTTCCACGTCCTCTTATGGAGTGGCTCCTTAGGGGGGAGTTCTGAGGAGGACTCTGAAGAGGGGGGACCCTGTACTGGGGTAACTTGCAGCTCTTGTGCCCACTGTCCAGACATAGCAGATTGTGACAGCTTTGAAACGAAAATACGGCACTCTGACGGAGATGGAACCAGCTGGGAGCCTTCTGAGGCCAAATCTCTCCATAACCTGAAAGGCAGATCACCTGAAGAGGGATGGGAGCCAGGAACTTAGAAAGACAACCTTGGAACAGAGGTCACACCACGCATCGAACAGCCGCGACCCAGAGTAGGAGCCAAGAGAGGGCTTGAAACTGCCATGGTCCCAAGAGCCACATGCAGCACCATGGAAATAACCAGAACTGGTCCAAGGATCTTGGAATCAACAGGCAAACCTCAGTCCTAGTTGAGGATGGATCTGAAGGAGCCAAAGACCATAGAGTCAACTCCAGCACTGAGGTAACGTCCACAGTCAGCACAGAGGTGGCTGGCAGCAGGAGAATCAAAGCAAGGATCTCCAAACCCTGAAAAGAAGTTGAAGTAGGAAGAACTGGAGGAGTCCTTGGAGAATAAGCCTCGGCTTCAGGTGGGAGAGAGGTTTGTGAGGGTGCAGGAAGACCTCTGGCTGCTAAAAGCTGGTCCACCAATCTGACTATGTCCAATTCTGAGAGGCTCCTGGAGGAACGGACTGACATTCCCGAAGGGGACTCAGGCCTGCCCAGAAATGGGCTCGGTTGCTAACCGAAAAAGGGGTCAATTGATGGGGAATATTTAGTCTGGGATAAATTTAACTGATTGAACTTCAGCACCATGGGCTGTTGTATGGAAGAGGAAGGTGGAACCGAATGAGAGGATGAAACTACAGTTGGTGCCAAAGAGGTCGTCGGTGCTGAAGTGGTTTGAGTTGGTTCAGTACTTGATGGCACCAATATTGATTCTGTTGTCTTCGGTGCCAGAGGTGATGATAATGTCACTTTCAGTACCCTGGCCTTCAGTTCTGAAGAAATTGTCAGAACCTGGGGTTTCTGAGCTTTTGTTTCATGTGCAGTAGGGAAAGTTGGCACCGAATGGCTCCTTTTCTTCATTTCAGGCTTTGGAGATTTTGAAGTCTCTGCCTTAGACAGGGCTTCGCCAAAAGGACACTTTAACAAACCTTTCAAGATCAACTTATTGCACCTCTCTGCCAGAGTCTGAGTGCTAAAGCCTTACAAATTTTACAAGATATGTCCAAGTGAAGGGCATCCAGACAGTACACACAAGAAAGATGCCCATCAGAACTGAGCGAGCTGGAAATACGTCCGAGTTGGTTCTGAGGGTTTGGAACCAAACTCACTGTAAAGGATTAGGTGAAGATTAACAACATCAGATGGAAAGGTAATCAAAAGTTTTTTTTTTTTTTTTTTTTTTTAGGATATGCTAACAATAGTACAAAAAAATTACCCTACGGGTAAAGGGATGAAATAAAGGGAAGAATATCAATGATGGTATGAAAGACTACCAATGGTAAGAGGAGAGGGAAGAAAGAGGCCTATTACTAACTATGGTAGAGAGAGTTACCGTAAGGTAAAAGGGTGTGGGCAGAAAGGTCAAAACAGCCACTCACACGAAAAACTAGTTAGTAACACTATCCAATAAGAATGAAGAGAATCTGAATCCAGAATTAGCCAAAAAAACAATAATGACAAATACAATTTAAAAGTACTTAGCTGAGAGCATCGGCTGACGTGTCCAGTTTTCTACGCGACAAACTAGATCTAGGGTAATGGGAAGAACAGCATTGTGGGTAGAGCCTTAGCTTGAGAGGTTTTGTCTGGCATGAGCTATGTATAGTGGCCAAGTTGGTTCTGAAAGGTCAGAACCAAAACCATCTGTTAAGAATGAATGAAGATTGACATCAGCTGGCTAGTTTGCTTTTGCTTTCTTGTATTTTTTTATTACTTTATTGCCTTCTTCTATTCTGTATGTTGTAATTTTGTTTTCTTTACACTGTGTGTTACTTGTATTCTCCTTTTAATTGAATATTAAAACTAGGAAAGAGACCACAGCTGTCTCTCTTGTGAGTCACACAGAAATTCTATCATCTCTCCTACCCTGGTGCTGTTGTGTTCTTAAATTCAACTTTCTAGCTGCCTGCCCCTTATGTTAATTTGACCACATATCTCCTTCCCTCTCCCCTTTCATTGGCTTTTGTATGTAAGCACAAAATTATCATTTTGTGTAAACACTCTCCTTAAACTATTTAAATTTATTGGCCGTCCCACTGTGTTCCATAGAACCATAACACAAAGTGCCCGCCCCTTTCAATCTATCTTTCTCTTTTAAAATCAATCTCTCCACTTAGACAACTAAAGCTTTAGTTATCCCCTCTTTCATATCTAACTGCTTAGTGCACACTGCAGTGCTTAGGATATTAACCATACTTTTCCATCTTATCTTTAAAATCTGCAGCATCTACTGCAAGATCACCAATTACTGGAGAACCCGCATTCTGCCTCTCACTAGTCATCTTAAGATTAATCTGTCTAATTAGTCTGTTTTCACCTGGTAAGACAAGGAGCACAGGGACATTATTTCCTGGAGATTTCTGATCACCAGGAAGCCTAATAACTGCTTCATAGGTGACAGCTTGGAATTTGTGCTTATATGCTGCTCCTGGTGACAGAAGGAGCAGAGTCCACTGATTCCTGAATTTCTGGATGGGCAGTGTCTGTGTTTGATGTTCCTGATTGTCTGGTTGCTATTCCAGGCATCTACCAGGAAAAAGCTACAACAACCCTACAGACTCCTGCATCATCTGGGACAAGACAGTGGACAACAAACAGACTGTGGCCTGCTTCCCAACATGGGATTGGTGCTAATGTTTTGCTTCTGGTGAGAGAAGAAGAAAAGGAGCACTGTATCCCAGCAGAGTGAAGCTGTCGTGAGACCAGCACTAGTACTAGCCATTCATGCAATTCCCCCATTTTCATAATTTTTCAAAAGCTATGTGTTTTCAGTAAATACTGTTTGATTTGTTTCTAACTTCAGAATATGTCTAAATACTTCATCCTTAAAATTTCCGGGTCTACTTACTAGTTTCCCCTCAAGTGTTTGACAGTGCCCCTTGTACACAGACACCTTAAGTGACATTTTTCCTGTAAAAGTACAACTGAAATTTCACCAGTACCTTGTTGCACAATTTCAATACCTAGTTGCACACAGGACAAGTTTTCAGTGACTAGCACTGCCCCCAGAGTTGCAAATCAGATACTCCTGACATTGCTTTATATTCTCACTCCAACTGCCTAATCAATAAAAAAGGTCTGTTGCCATGCATATGAACTTTCCCACTATCTCTGTTACCAGCTTGGTAGGTATGGGCATCCTGAGGCAATGCAGAAATTTCCTCATGTTTACTGATAACCAGTTAATTCTCAAATGGATATGGTATGTGAGAGATGTACTTTCACAATGTCACTGGAAACAAAGCTCTTAAGTACTCATAATGTCAATAAGTTTGTCAGTAGTACACACGGTGCACCCATCAAAGACAATTCAAAGCAGACATACAGACTCGCATATGCTGACGCACTTAAATGTAACTTTCCTAAACCCCAAAGACCTCCAAGATGAAGTACACATAACAAATATCCTCAGCAGCCCCAAATGCACTCTTTCAAAACAACATCCACATGAACACATACAGTCACATCTCATGGAGCCTCTACTTCTAACCCCATAAGGTAAGCCACCACACAATCCAACATTCTGATCATTGGAAACTCCATTGTGAGACACACTGATGTCCTTCTCACCAGGTTAAGTAAGGAGAAAGTCACAGTCAGTTGCTTATCGGGGTTAGGATCTGTCACATTATGCACGCTCTCAGGTCATTGGACCACAAATACCAGTATGACCGAGTCATAGTCCATGTGAGTGGAAATGACCTGAGATGTACCACCCTAGACTATATGAAGACAGACATCACGGAGTCCTCAGAATATGTCTCATGCTGGTATGAATCTAGCACTGAGCAGCATTTTACCTTCTCCAAGGATGATGCCATAATATGAACAAAAGATGAATGACTTTTAATTGGCTTAGTTTCTGGTGTCATTCTATGAGGGTGCAATATTTGTCAGCATGGAAGGACATGAGCAACGGACCATGCTACTTTCCCAGGGATGGTCTGCACCCCTCCCCTCTAAGCTTTTGAATATTAGCTAAAACAATGTCTTCCCTTATAGTGCCTTTTTTAGGCAATGCCAGACTGAAAGTGCTTCCAACATAGCAAATCAATGCCAAGAAAATCTAAAGGTATTACTGCTCAGTGCTAGGAGTCTAAACAAAAATTCCACTCCCTAGAAACTCTCCTCACCGTAGAGAATGCTGACATCTGTGTGGCCACTGAGACACAGTTTAAAGCTGCACAGAGTACACCAACAGTGCAAGGTTATAATGCCTTCCACACATTTAGACCAAACAGGAACTAAAGGTGGAGGTGTCTCAATTTACATCAAAACTAAATATACCTCAAGGCTGATCAAACAGGACAATGCACTTGAGTTAATCCATGTTCAAATTATCATAGGCAATATCCAATACCACTTCCTTGTAAGCTATAAGTCCCCCTCTGTGACCCAGGAAAACCAAACCATGCATTTAAACCTACTGGAAACACTTACCATCCAATCTAATACCATATTCATAGGCGACAAATTATCCAACTATTAATTGGGAATCTTATAAGACACTATACGTACAGGCACAGAGACTCCTGGATTTTGTAAGCATGAACTCCTTGGAATAGACTATCAATACACCAACCAGAGGTGCAACTATGCTGGATCTGGTCCTCATTAATATGGGAGAGTGCTGCACACCACCTAGTGTAATGTCTTCTCTGATAAAGTCAAACCACAAAATGGTCTCCTTTGAAGTAAAATAAAATAATAATAATAATAATAATATAATAATAATACTAATAAAATAATAATAAAAGTCTGAACTAGTGGATTAGGGATTTCCTCCCACTGCCACCTGTACTTACTTTAATAAATGACCCTCAGAACCCATTTGGCTAACATTATAGACATTTGGCGGCATAGGGGTGCAGCAGTTAATGCTGTCGCCTCACAGCAAAAGGTACTCTGGTTTGATTCTCGTCTGGGGTAACTTCTGTGTGGAGTTTGCATATTTTCCCTGCATTCTCGTGGGTTTCCTCTGGGTACTCTGGTTTCCTCCCACAATCCAAAGACATGCGTCTGGAGTATTTCTTCCCAGGCCTCCACTGAAAATAGGCTCTGTCCTAGTCGGACTTTCCCAGTCAACAAATGATAAATAAATAAATAAATAAATAAATAAAAAAAATAAAACCTGGACTCCCAGCTAACCCTGGAATATTCTGGAACTACTCTAAGGCTAACTTCATGCGATTAAGTGACAACCTGGCAAAATCTGAAGTTCCCATAAAACCTAAAAACGCTGCTGCCTATGCAGAACTGTTCACAAGCATGTTAACAGCTGCATAGAGGCAGCTGTACCCACCAGGAAGAAGTACAGAACTAACTCAAAAAAACAAACCACACTGGTGGAATCACAAAATCAATAGGTTGTATAACAGAAGGAAGAAAATCATGGCAAAAATTCTGAGGTGCAGCACCCAGCAAGATAAAAGCACTCTCATCGAACTAAACAAACAACTCAGAGGACAAATTTGAGGTAAATTTAGCCTCCCAGGCCAAGGACAACCACAAGGCATTATTTAGCTATGTCTCCAAGACAATATACAATTATGTGCAGAACTCATTGCAATTGGAGCCACCTATATTGAGCCAGAAGACGTAGCAAACCTTCTGGCCAACAAATTCAGTTCCAACTTCCCCCCTTTCCCCCTCAACCTTCCCTCAGGAAATACCATCAAATATAACCCCCCCCCCCGCTATCACTAGGGAATAGGCCCTTAATGCTCTCTAATGCCAAGAAAAGTACTTCAAGGGGCCCAGACAATATACTAGGATGCCTTCTAAACAGCATGAAATATGACCTATAACGTCTTCTGGAATGGGTCTATATTACCTCATTAAAAAACCTAGTCATCGAACGCCTTTTTGACAACCAATAAACACTGAACTGTCATTTCCGCAAACGGCCACTTCAGAGAATTTTTTCCTAGGGGAAAAATTGATTGGCCAACAAGAAACAAGACACCATTTCAAACTTTTCAAAGTGGGGGGCTTTGCCCCACCTAACTAAATATACCAACTCCAAGATCGCACTACAGAGGGAAAAAGAGCAAATTCACGATGATGGCCAAGCGATTTTTTTCCCTTAGGAAAAAAATTGTTGAAGTGTCTGTTTGCAGAAATGACAGTTCAATGTTTACTGGTCGGCGAAAAGGCGTTCGATGGCTAGGTTTTTCGATCAGGTAATACAGACCCTTCTGGAATTGATATTTAACTGTAGCCTCCAAAGAGGCTTTGTGCCTCATGAATAGTGAACAGCAACAGTCATCCCTTTGCACAAAGGTGGACCATCTACATACCCTAGAACCTGCAGACCCATAAGACTCACTAGTTTTATATGCAAAGCCATAGAAAGAATTATCACAGAAGTGATCAATAATGATATAATAAACCTCCAGGCACTAGACCCAACCCAGTTTGGTTTCATCAAGGGAAGGTCATGCTTACTCAGTCTGGTGGACTTCTTTGAGAAGGCCACCAAAGCAATGGATTAGGGCAAAATGGTTCACACTGCCTACCTTGACCTGGCCAAAACATATGACACAAACACTGCACTCAGAGATTGTTAACAAACTCAGGAGGTTCGGTACAAACCCGTATTTTATCCGGTGGATAGTCAAATGGCTCACAGACAGGACCCAGGAAGTTAGAATTGGGTGTCCACGTCTACAAAGAGGCCAGTCATAAGTGGAGTCCCTCAGGGATCAGTCTTTGGACCTCTCCTTTTTGGCATTTACTTCTCTGAAGTCAAGGCCAATGTTCATGGTCTCTGGCTAACTAAATTTGCAGATCATTGCAAATTAGGAGCCAACATTGAATCTCATACTGACACAAATGTTCTCCAGGAAGGGCTGAAACAGACAAACAACTGGTGTTAGAGTCATATAATAACAGTAAATGCAAGAAATGCATAGTAGTAGCCTTTGGGAAGTCATCCATCCCTGGTAACTATCATATTAACAACACAGCCCTTAGAGACGATCCAGTAGTCAGTGACATGGGGACACACACAGACAGTAATCTAGCCTTTGACCATGTCTACAGTAGAGAGATCATCAGTCTAGGTCACACAAATTATAAAAAAAGGTATGGCATCTAGGTCCAAGGAAGTCACTGTTCCACTATTTTCAGCATTCACCAAATCTGTCATTGAGTATAATGCCCACTTTGGTATGTATCTAACCAGGCATATCCAATAAATGGGATGTTCACAGAGATTCCTCACTAAAAGAATACAGGGCATAAGTAAAATGTCCTATGCAGAACAACTCAAGGCTCTAACCTATCCCTGTAGTCTGTCTGCTACAGGCTGTTGATGGGAGATCTGTGCCTGGCATACAGGGTATTGTCAGATCCCACTCTGATGGACCTCCTGCATATCAGCAAAACAAACAGCACCAGAATTACCCATTCTAAAGACTTAACCTTGCCTGTGATATAAAGAGGACATGGTGGACAGGTATTTATCCGACAGACTACCGCATCTCTGGAACAGGCTCTCCATCTATCTGAAGCAGAGTTCTTCCCACACCCAATTCAAGTGTAACTTGGACAATTGGATGGGGAACAGGAAATTCATCCCTGGCTTGGCACCAATGTCTCTAATGGACACAGGCGACCTGCAAATTGTTCATCTTCCAGGCCCATCCTTAGAAATGTTTTGTCTCCCAAGCCCCTGCTTGCACTTATCAAGGGTACCAGAACTTGTCAGAGATTTGGGATGCATGGCTAGCTTAAAAAGCCCCTTGTTGTTGTTAGCCTAGTAAACACCTATGTGAACTTATGAAACTCCCTTTCAGAAGTCAACACAAATGGAACTTTCTAAGCAATAGGGACTTGGGATTCCTGGTTTCTACTGCAAGATTATTGTGAGGTGTCAATTTTAACCCTCTGCAACAAATTGCATCTTTCCACCTGTTCGCACAAACAATGAAGATCCATCATAAATAACACTGAAATTGTCTGCATCCTATCTGTGAGTGAGCTAGCAATCCACCAGATGATGTAGAGGTTTATTCCCAGTTTATTTAGGTTTTCTACTGTGCCTGCATGGTGGATTGTGTCAAAAGCTTTGGCCAGGTTGAGGTATGAGGTGTGCACCATTTTACTTTCATTCATTGCTCTGGAGACTTTTCAGAAAAAGTCTACTAGGGTGTGGAGGCATGGCCTACCCTTGATGAATCCAAGTGAGATGGGTCCAGTGTTTGGATGTTCCCTATGTCCTTACTGATTAGTTCCATAATAACTTTTTCCATGGCTTTGCATACGAGACTAGTCAGACCTACGGGTATATACTTGCCTGGGTCTGTGGACGGTTTTCTGTTAGTACATTTGTACTCTCATCTTGATGGTGCAGTAGAGAGACAAAAATGTGGTACTCATTTTTGTGCTTACTTTGACAGCACATAGAGAAAATTAGCATGGCCCTGGGCAAGGATGACACCTAAAATTCATGAAAAATTCCATTATGGTGTTTTTTTTCCCTCAAACGATTTTTATTACTTTTTCAAGTAGTTTTGTTGTATAATAATCTTAATACATTTTCTAATAAATAAAACAGAATTACTAACTATACACAATATTTACAATTGGCCTGAAAATTAATTATTGAATTGACCAGTCCAGTCAGAGTAACATCATATCAATGGGAGATCATTTATTCCTCTTTCCTTTCATCCTTATGAAGAGTCTAAGTTCAAGTTTAATGTCTCAATAAGAGATAATATTTTTCCCATGGATTCTTATTCCATCATTTTAATGCTATTCTTAGTTCTTTTACTCTGGTTTCCATCAACACCTTCAATAGTGACAGGAATTCTTTATAGGATGGTTCAAGGTTTGACTTTCACTTTCTGGAAATACATTTTCTAGCATTCGCTAATATGTTCCATAGTAAGTAAAGATTGTTATTTAATTCTAGATTCTCATTAACATTCAACACAATTAAAGAGCTATTTACTACAAATGTATCTGAAAATATGTCTTGTATAAAGTTGCTGACATCTTCCCAATTGTTTTTAACTTTAATACAGTCATGAAATACATGTATCCAATCTGCTTTATAAATTTGTAAACATCTCCAACATGTAACATTATTAGAAGTATTACATTTTTTCAATCTATTTGGGAGTATAAAAGATCTATGCAGAAATTTCCATGTGTAAATTCTCCAAAATTGCATGTTAGATGTCAATTTAACAGAATTCAGTATTTTGGTTTTATTTTCCAAGGATAAATTTACTGAATGTCCTTTTGTAATAGGATTCCAAAATTTTTAATTGATTTTAACTCTATAGTTTATTAAAATATTATATAATTTTGATGTAAATTTTTCCCAATTTTGATTATTTTATACTAATTCATATAGACGAGTTATAAATGCAGGTCCATCTCTGAAGGAAGAATTGTTAATTATTCTGCATAGATCTTGTGAATATAGTAATACACTTTGCAATAAGATCCAATCTGATGTAGGAAGGTCATACGTTTTTATTATATTTTGGCTATCCATAACCTTTTGTTTGTTAATGCATTGTTGCCAGCAAATAAAATGTTTCATTTCCCAAGTAATGTAAACTGTCCTATGCATTTTGTTTTGAAAATTTATTGTTACAATGAAAGGATATAAAGTTCCAGCCATAACTTTATATCTGTATTAGAAGTTACAAATCTTCTAAATGAATTATACATGTCAATTAAGTATTTTAGTTTAGTAGGTTTTGTTAGATTATATTGAAGGCTACTGCATATGATATGACATGGTTTATTAATATGATTATCATTAAATTCTTTAGAATGGTATTTTCATTTGAATAAATAACAGTGTGTAGAGGTACCAGTTAGAAGAATAGTTCAGATCCATCCAATTTATAATTATTCTAAAAATGGAGGCTCTAATATAAGTTTCAACATCTGGAAAGTTGATTCCTTCTAGTTTCCAGGGTCTAATGCAGTGTGTAAGAGCTATTCTGTTTTTATTAGGATACCAGAGAAATCTTAATAATAAAGTTTATTTATTTCTTTTAAAATGCTTGTCTGGTATTACTGGAATGGCTTGTGCTATGTATAGGATTTTTGGCAATAATATAATTTTTATTACTTGCAATCTGTCTTCAAATGTTGCATATATTTTATTCCATCTTACTACATTTGACTTTATTGTGTTTATAATTTTTCTATAATTTGTATTTAAGATTTCTTCTAATGTTGTACTTTGTGTTATACCTAAATAGTTTAAAGTGAGAGCTTGTGGCTTTTTGGCTTCTGGATACCCGTTTTTGGAAACTATTGGTTGTCTCTACGTTTTCTTGTTCTTTATCAATGAAATGAAGGAGTAAGGAAACCCATAGAGTTCTAATACTTTAAACAAGAAATCCTACTTTAGAGAGTCAAAAGCTTTCTCTATATCCGAGGCAATTATTAAGGCTTCTTGTTTTTCTCTATTTAAATAGTCAATAATAGTTAATATTATTTGTATATTATCATAGGTGCGCCTATTAAGTATGAAACCTGTTTGATCTTCATTTATCATTTTTGTCATAGATTTTTTAATTCTGTTGACTAAAATGGCCATAAAGATTTTGTAATCATTGTTGAGTAATGAAATCGGTCTATAGGAACTACATTTTGATGTGTCTTTATTTTCTTTTATTATAGGAGTAATTAATGAGTATATCCAGGATGGTGGTATGGTATTTTGTGTTTGTTTTCCTATTAAGTTTTTTTGGAAGACTGAGATTATGGATGGTGGAAAGATTTTATATATTTCAGCTATAATACCATCCATTCCTGGAGCTTTATTATTTTTGCTTTCTTTAATTTTCTCTAAAACTTCTTTATGAGTGATTGGTTTTTGAAGCTCTAATTTTAAGTTCTCTGGAATTGTTTTAATCGAGTCAGGTTTCAAGTCTAAATTAAAGTTTTTTGTTTGATTTCCTTCCATTTTATAATGCTCGGTATAATGGTGTTTGAAAGCATCTAGTATATCACTTATATCTGATACCTTCTTGTTCTTCCTTCCTTCACGAATGATATTAGTAATGTTATTTGTTTTAGATTGTACTTTGACTCTTATCGCCAGATTGTGCATATGTTTAGGAGAGACCACATATGAGTTTAACTTTAATCTTTCTAGTGCTAAATTAGTTTTATACATTATCATTTCATTAAATTCCTCAAGTAATTCAACAATTCATTATTCATTCATCATTAATTTTCTTATTATTAGTAAGTACATTTGTTGGATTATTATTTATTTTTGTAATTTGGTTTTGTATGTTAAGTAATTCTGATTCCCATTATTTTAGCTTATTTTTGTACCATGTGATAATTTTACCATAGATATAAACTTTTAAAGTGTCCCATATCATAACTATGTTGAGTTCATTAGAGAAATTAGTGTCTAGGAAGAATTTTAACTCTGTGAGTAGCCAAGGTTTAAATTCTTTTAATTTCGTGATGTATGCTGGAATTCTTCTCATTTGTATTACCTTCTTAAAGTTTGCTTGAATTTTAAGAAGAATTGCTCTATGATCTGAAAGTGGACATGGTATTATTGAAAAGGTTTTGCATCAAGGTCTTGTGAGACATAAATTTTATCTATTCTTGTTTGAGCAGTAAATCTGTGATCTTGGTGTGAGAATAGTAGTTACTCTCTTTAAATTTGAATGTGTCTATTAAATTATGATTTTTAATCCATTTTTTGAGTAATTTTGCTATAGGGGTTAGACGTAAATTTCTTTTATTGGTGGTCTCAGAATTATCAAGAATACAATTAAAGTCACCACCTATTATCAAGTTACCTTTATATGTTTACCAATAAAGTCTAGAGGTTTCCTTGTTGTACCTTTTCCTATTCCTGGAAACCAATAAAGGTTCACTAATGTCCAGATTCTATTACTGAATTTTATTATGACAAGTGTTATAAGTCCTCTTTGTCTTCATAGCTGTAAAGAATTTGGGGATTAATAATATTTTTTCTCCATAGTATCATAACTCCTCTAGTTTTAATTTTATATGATGAGTGTGCATTTGTTGAATACTCATTTGGATTCCATAAATGTTTGTCATTAGATTTAAAGTGAGTCTCTTGAAGAAATATTACTTGCACTTTGTTTAATTTTAAATATTTTAGTAGGTTTGATCTTTTCTTTGGATTATTTAAACCATTTGTGTTTAAGGAGAGTAGCATTAAGTCCATGTTTCTTGTTGAGTTTCGTGCTTGCTAATATTTATATAGTGATGCTCAAGCATATTTCATAGCATTGTATTTGGAAAGAGTTTATCCTCATTTTATGTATCATAAATAGACTGAATCTCTTTTGTAGAACATTTATGTGGATGTTCATTTCAGGCCATAATAAAAAGGATATAAATAAGTTATGGTGGGTTTTGATATAATGGTTAAGGTTTTCACCTTACAGACACAAGATGAAAGGTTTGTTTTTGACCTCAGGTCATTGGTTTGTCTTTTAATGGCTCTTCAGGGCATTTAGCCCAGTTTATACCTATGACCCTATGAGATAAAACTCACTACTCTCATGAAACAAACAAAATTTAAAATCCTCTCTCTTGATAATACAACCACTGAAGTCACTTCTCATAATAGCAAATCATTAGGTGTGATAGTGGATGATAAGCTTACATTTGACCTGCATATGCAAAACGGCATAAGAAAAACTCATCAAAAACTAGGATGCTTTACAGACCCAAAAACTTTCTCACGGACGCAACTAAAACTGCACTTGCCACTACTTATCTCCTCTCACACTTCTTTATGGCTCTCCCATCCTTACTAAGCTCCAGGCTTCACAAAAATTAAAAATTCACAAAAATTAAAAATGAACAATGTATAACAAAGTTAAGGAAACCACTGTAAAAACTTTCTCCAAAGTCAACTTCATGCTTCTTAAGACAGAAGTGGTGACACCCATGCAGATGGACGATACAGTTCCAACTGTTGAATCCTACACAAACGCACTCTATAAGCACTTAACGAGTGCATGGATCATGCTATCCCAAACAGAACCAAGACGTTATCCTCCAAAAAAGGAAGCCAATCTGGTGGTCCCCTGCCATAAACAAACTGTACAACAGAAGTAAGAAACTGTTGCAAAAGAGAGTAAAATCCCATGAGTGGAGGAGCTCCTTGGTCAGCCTCAGTAAGAAGCTGAGATACCTTATAAGATCCTCCAAAGCTAGCTACGAAAACAAAATCGCCACTAATTCTAAGGACAACTACAAAGCATTCTATAGCTATGTCAAGAATCTCTATGGCAACATCCAGATCTGCTCTGAGTTACAGCACAAAGGCACAAAAATTAGAGAACCAACTGATATTGCCAACATCCTGGCAGATAGGTTCAGTGCTAACTTTACCCCCCCCCCACACCCCCTAAAGGGCCCATATCGATACAGCCCATATCTATACAGGAAGAATGCAGAGTCCCTGTAATCACAACTACGCAGGTAAATGCTGCACTCTCTAAAGCCAAAAACACAGCATCCATGGGACCAGACAACATCCCAAGCTGCGTTTTACATGAATGTATGAATGAACTGGCTCCCCACTTAAGCACCATGTTCAATAATAGCTTCGCATCAGGCTTTGTGCCCATTGAAAGGCGCAAAGCAACAGTTATCACACTCCACAAAGGGGGAGCCACCACTGATCCCGGGAACTATCGACCTATTAGCCTGATGAGCCTGGTCTGCAAGGCCATGGAACGTATCATCATGGAAAAGACATTGGTAACCTCCAAACTCTGGATCCCACCCAGTTCGGGCTTATGAAAGACAAACCATGCCTCCTGAACCTGACTGACGTCTTTGAGGCAGTCACCAAAGCTGTAGATGAGGGTAAGGTGGTTCACACAGCCTATCTTGACCTCGCTAAGGCTTTCGACACCATCCCCCATTCTGGAAGTATAGCTAAACTCACTAAACTAGGTATAAATCCCTAGGTCACAAGATGGGTTGCCAACTGGCTCACTGACAGGACCCACACTGTAAAAGTTGCAGACTCCAAATCTGACCTCTAAGCAGTGACAAGTGGAGTACCACAGGGTTCCGTCCTGGGACCTCTCCTGTTTGGTATCTACTTCTCTGAAGTACAGGCTAACACAGAAGGCCTCTGGCTAATGAAGTTCGCAGATGACTGCAAACTAGGAGCCATAGTCAAGTCCCCAAATGATGTGGATATCCTACAGAAGGGCTTCGCTGAGACAGATGCCTGGTATCAGAGCCATGGCCTCAAGCTCATTGCCAAAAAGTGCAGTGTCATCCCCTTTGGTAAAAACTCTGTACCCATGAACTGTCACATAGGCAGCAATCTACTTAACACTGAATGTGCAATAAGAGACCTTGGGACCCAGGTGGACAGTAGTCTCTCCTTTGATAGTCACATCGCCTCAGTAGTCAGGAAGTCCTTCTACGTGGCACACCTCATCATAAAAGGGTTCTCATCCAGGAAAAAAGAGGTAATTGTTCCCCTCTATTCGACACTCATTAGACCCATTATAGAGTATAACGCCCCTTTTGGAATGTATTTCACAAGACATTTGCAGCAGCTGGAAAGGCCACAGAAGTACCTCACAAAGAGGATTACCGGCCTCAAACAAATACCCTACACTGACAGTCTCAACAAACTCCAGCTTTACTCCGTAGCATATCGCCTAGTCCGAGGTGATCTCTGCCTAACATATAAAGCTATGTCAAACCTAGAGCTGCTGGACATGCTACACCTAAAGAAATCCCAATCCCTCTGAGCTACATGCTCTAGGGACTTAAACCTTGTCACCACAATAAACAGGACATGCTGGATGAATAGATTCCTGTCCCAGAGACTTCCTATACTCTGGAACAGGCTACCCCATCTATGTCAAGCAAAGTTTTTCATTAGCACTCTTCAAGAAAAATCTTGATGACTGGATGGAAAATAGGAAATACACCCCAGGGATCACTTCTGTGTCTCTGCTCGACAGTGGCACAGGAAAATAACTTTCTTGGGTGGCGTAAGCCAGGGAACCTTGTTGGCTAGGCTTACGTAGGCCCTTGGGCCGATAGCCTAGTACCTACCTATGAAAGTTTCTAAATTTGCAGTAAATACCCCTTTCAGAACCCACCACTATATAGCACTAAAACACCTTAACTGGTTACAACTGCCTCATCAACTAACATATGCACAGTTTCTTACAACCCATAAAATGATCCAGCATCTATCTGCCTATCCAGCAGTAAAAAACATTCTACACAACTATAGTCCCAGTCGGTCATCACTGCAATCCCGTGAACAAAAACTCCTGTCTACAAACCTATCAAATCTGATGGGTATTGTCTGTACTTGTACAAGGCTGCTAAGGCCTGTAACTCCTTACCTGTATCCATCAGGTCAATACCCTCCCTCTCATCTTTCAAAACCACTCAAAGACTTCCTAGTTAAAATACACTTTATTAATGCTTAACTTGAATCACCGCGTTTTCGTCCGTACCACATGACTTCATTAGATAATATAAACTCATCAAAGCATCTAATATAAACTCATCAAAGCATCCCTCTTTAAATATCCTATCATTTCTTTAGAATCAATTAGCTAATTAACTATCTTTATCATAAAAATACCCTGTTCTAAAACTATTTAGATCTAATTACGCAAACATAATATATTTTAAAAAACATATTAAAAAAGTTGCAACACTTATAAAAATGTTCTACATTTATCAAAATATAATAAATACATTTGAATAAATCAATAGCAGAAATAAATTAAAAAACAACTCTTACCTATCTAGTTAGTTTTAAGTTTTATGCATCATCCTTTTATTTCTTGTTGTATATTATTTTCAATGCAATTGTTTTGATATGTCACAAGATGGCAGTGTTGTATCTTTGTATTTCTATAGATAGCCTATAGACTTTTTGGGCACTTTTCTTCCTTGTTATTGGTGTATGTCAGAAATAGAAGAAATGGAAGTAAAGGAGAGTTTCCAAATCTAGGAAACTATGAGCCAAGGTAATAAAGGAGAGCTGTGTGATCTGCCTGGGAAACTTCCAACTAGCTGAACTTTTGAAACAGACATTCTACAGATTGGTGGATTTTGGAGCAAAGAAATCAACTAATAATGGTTACGTTTCCAATACTAGGATTCTGGCAAACCAAGAAGGACTGACCCATGATGCAAACAGAGGGCGGAGACGAAAGTTGGAAGCAGTCAGCATTCAAAATACTGGGATGGAGTAGAGCAGTGCTAGGGATTTTAACTTGTAGTGGTTTTCCCCATATTTCTTGGACTGATGATGGTGAACAAAAGGGAGAAAATGAAGATATAATACTGGAAGGGATGACAACACCAAAGGAACAACAACATGGTCGCAAACAAGGCAATGTACATTTCAGCTCTAATGCCCCTAAGGTAAACAACAGGTCTCGGTTTGAAACAAGGGATGGTTTTGGAGCCTGGTTAACTGATAATACTTTGTTAATCTTAATGGAGACAAAGACTACAAGCAGAACGGGCATATCTACTATACGAATTTGAACAAATTACATGACTGTATTTTAAAGTGCAAGACTTTGGGGTTGGACAATATAAAGAATGTATTAATAGGGGCATTGCCCCTAAAGGTTTGAGAATTTATAAATATCCTAATAATATATGTAGTGGATCAATTTTTCATAAATAGTGAAAATATTTGATTCTTGTGGTTCTGAAATAATGAAAGCAATCATCCAACAGAATGAGAGGAATACGGAGAGATTATTTGAGGAGACAGATAGGATTAACAAGTTGGTTGTTACTGATTTAATGTTCATTATTGAAGAAGGTAAAGTGAAATATATGAACATTAAGCAAAGAGTGGATGAAAAATGTTTATTTTCAAGAGGAAATGTAAAAAGCCTGATCGGGATGTGTTAGAATATAAAGAAAATCGTAGTTACCCCAAACCAAAAAAATTTTTGAACACAGTAATGATGGGTATGAGGAAAATGGTGGGAATGTTAGAAAAGAGAGGGGAGAAATAGATATGGGGGAAGATAAGATAGGATAAGTTCTACTAATTCTGGTAACTTGGATTTGTTAGACCCTTTTGAGTATCCCACTTTAAGGAGATCGGAGAGACTGAAAACGAAAATGCCCATTCACTATTACTATTACAACGAAGGAAGGACACTGGAGAGGGGGAGATCCTAAACAGGAAAATAAATGACCTGCATGGAGAGAATGACAGAATTTTAACTGTAGTTTTTAATACCAATGGAAGAGAAGAGGAAATAGTAAGGGATGGTAATAAATACTCTTACAAAAATGTTAACATTTTAATTACAATAATTTAGAAATTAATGTTGTTTTTTTATTAGTTTACTAAAGGACTTAAATTTATTCCTAGCAAAAAAAAAGTGAAATTACTTAAGTATTAGTAGACCTTATATTGATTATAAGGAAGAAAAATTTGGAATTATTGCTCCCTTTGGGAGACGGAAATATACAGAAAGAGGAGATTCTGAGAAAGAAAGCACATACAACCAACCCCTATACCCACAATTAAAAATTTTGAAATGTATGTGGAAAAAGAACTTGGAGAAAGATTACAGGTAAATAAGGTGTTCCGTAACTTGCCAACAGAAGAAAATACATTATTAGAAGATTTAAGAGGTAATAAATATATGAGACTTATGAAACCTGATAAGGGGTTAGGACTGTGTTAATGGACACTATTTTGTACGTAGCCAAAATGATGTACCTATTAAATATAGAAGGAAAATACAGGAGAGTTTCAAAAAATTAGATTAATACAGCTATCACAGGATTCATTTTATAGTAAGACAGTTGCATGAGGATGAGATGATAGATAAAAAAAAAATCAATATTACTCAATAGATAAACCTGTGATACCACTGCTGTTTGGAATCCCTAAAGTGCATACAAATGTTAATGCTCCACCTTTCAGGCCCACAGTGGCCACAAATAGTTATAAAAACCTATCCCCTAGCCAAATTTTTAGATTATAATTTAAAAAAAAAGGTTTGGGTTCAACAAACTGACAGTTTAAAAGAGTCTTGGGATTTTCTGAGGACTACTAAAGCAGAATTATATAGATAGGATTTGATATTCATCACTATTAACATAGGTTTGTTTACTGTAATTCCACATAACATTGGACTTGCATAACATTAGATTTGAATGGTTTGAGGAAGCACTAATACCAAAAGGACAATTTACAAAGGAGCATCTCTCCCTGGGCCTCAGCTGAAATTTGGTTTTGTTCCAAGTTGGACTTTCCTAGTAACAAATGTTAAATAAAGTGAATAAAGTAAAAATAAAGTATGCCTGAATTTGATAGAAATAGTGTTAAACAATAATTTTTTGTTCTTTGATGGAGCATTTTTTAAACAAATTACTGGGGAGGGGGCTATGGGGGCATGTTGTGCCCCTACATATACTAATAAAGTTCTGTCTGTTTGGGAAAAGAAATACATTTTTAATTCCAGGTATGCTAAAATTGAAATTTGTACAAGAGGAACCTGGATGATACGAAAACCGAATTTGGGGATTTTTTTAGAATACATTAATAATGCTACAGGTTTTCTTAGATTTACAAACCATATTACAAAAGAAAAATGGATTACTTGGATGTTATGAACCATAAATTAGATGAAACTAAAGGGTTTAAATCTACAATTTATAGGAAAGATACTTTTTCAAATTCCTATTTATATTTTACCAGGGCACACCTGTTTTAGCAAAAAAAAAAAAAAAAATTGTAAAAGGACAATTTATTCATGGATCTAGAATTACATCAGAAGATTTTTTGAATGAATGCAATGAGATAACAGGAATGTTTTTGGAAAGGAAATATCTGAGTAATTTACTAGATGAAGTTGTGAAAGAAGTGAAAGAAGGAAGGCAAGATAAGTATAAGCCAATTTTGGGTAAAGACTTAGCTAACCATCTAAAAACAGATTTAGTACCATTAGAGATTAATATAGGTAAAGAAAAAAGAGATAATGCATATAAAGTAGTTTCCATCACAAATTTCAGTGGCGATACATGCCTGATTAGGGTTATTATAAGTAAAAACTGGGAGATGTTTACCAGTTATTCTGATATGGAAAAAAATTTAAGGAACCATTACGATTTGTTTTTAGGATAGGTCATAATATTAAGGACATTTTAGAAAACGACAACATAGGGATAGGTTGAATGACAACAATAACAAGAGGATTGGTACATACAACTATGGGGCTTGTTCTCAATGTCACTATATAGTTAATAAAGAAGCAATTTATTGAACAGCAAGGATAGTTATATTGAGGCAACTTGTTTTACTAACTGTGACAGTGTAGCGGTGATGCATGTAATATGTCAAAAAAGTGATGCCTTCTATGTAGGGAAGATGACACGTAAATTAAAGAAAAGAATTTATGAACACCTGTATGACATTCAGATTAAAGAGATTAAAAATGCAGTTTTTAAACACACAATGAATTGTTCACAGGCTACATTCACTTTTATTGTACCTGAAAAGATAGAACAGGATCACTGGGGGGGGGGGCATAGGAGACCAAGATAGAGTTTAGGGAGGTATATTGGCATTTGTTGTTAGAGGCCAATACAACACCTGGGCTAAATTAATCCATCTCCCTTGGCCCCTGTTTTAAAACTTAGGGCAGCTAGGCATTAAGATGTATAAAAAATTTATTAAAATTTTTAACAAAAACATTTTTTTGAAACAACTTTGTAAGGGTTAGCTTTAAGTTTTATATATCATCCTTTTATTTTTCCTTCATATATTATTTTATTTCTTTTCATATATAATTTTAAATGGATTTGGTTTGATATGTCACAAGATGGCAGTATTGTATCTTTGTATTTCTCTACACAGATTATATTATTATAGATAAGGTAGATTTCATTATCTGCGCAACTGATTTATTCAAATATATTTATTTTGATAAGTGTAGAGAGCTTTTATAAGTGTTGCAAGTTTTTTTAAAATATAATGTTTATGTTTGTAGAATTAGACAGATATAGTGTCAGAACAGGGCATTTTTATGATGTAAGATGGTTAATTAGGTAATTGGTTCTAAAGGAATGATAGAGATTTAAGGAGGGACGCTTTGATAAGTTTACATTATCTGATGAAGTCATGTGGTATGGACGAAAATGCGATGATTCAAGTTAAGCATTAATAAAGTGTATTTTCTGTGGCTAATAGCTATATTCGTGGTCTGCTCTCTTTATTTTTAATGGCTTGGACATTTTATTGGAATATTACCTAGTGCTTCCAAGTGCCTTGATGTGGATTTGGTTTTAGTTTTGACTTCTTGGGCAATTATTTTTTTCCTTGTTATTGGTTTCTAGCCAAAATCTGTCTCTGTTATTGCTCAAAACCAGTATAAATTATATCCCTAAATATACCTTTTCATTCCTTATACCTCCTTACTCTCCCTTCTTGACTTACTTCCTTACTTCTATCAAATATACCATAAGCCTGTTTTTCCCCTCACTTCATATTACAATTCAGGTTTGTATTAAACTAACTTGTCTTTAAATTTTCTACAAACTGTATAAAATTTTGATAAATATTAAATGAATGTTATAGAACTTGTATTGATTCTTAATTTTTTTATTATCTTTAATTTGTTATAATTATTTAAACTGCAGATGTTTTTGTTTTATTTTTGAAGACTACAAAAAAAAGTTATGTTCTTACCATAACATTCAGTTTGAGTTGTTGCTTCATGTGTATTCAACCTGCAGGTTTTGGATCTGACCATGGAGCTGACTTGGCCAAATACTCCAGTCTTGGAGCCAAAAGCTGAGCTCCTCCTCTCCTACCCATAATGCCCCACTCTCCCTCCATCCCTCAGCTCGAGTTTGCTGCTAGAAATACACAACCACCACCAAAACACCAGCAAAGCTATCCAACACCATCCACCGAACACCTCAGGGCTTGGATGACACAGGAGAGGTAAGGACCCGAGTCACTTCTGCCAGATCCTCCCTGGATCTGAGGAAGGAAGGAAAGAGGGTGGGAAAGGTTGAAGATGAATGAAGCAATAACTCAGATGGAACGTTATGGTAAGAACATAACTTTTTAATGTAAAGTTGCTGACTTCATTTGATCTTCAACAGTACAGTTTTGTACCTACCATAAATGTAGATGTTCGAAGATCCACATTGCTGCAGTCCTTACATATGGGTAGTCCGCAGGCCTCGGTCGGCCCGAATACCAAAGTATTAGGCTGACGTCGGTCATGGGCGCTCAGATCTGACATCAGAGCATCAGGGTATTAAAGTGCATGACCGACGTCATATCCTCAGTCTTTTCTTGCCCCAGATGCCAGAAGGCCCTAAAAAGAAAGGCCACAGCCAAAAATAGAATACTTCCCAAAAGGCATGTACAAATAACAGCTACCACCCAAACCATACAACCATTCCAAACTACAGAGGGGAAGGAGGGAGGGTAAATTGGACTGCAGCAATGTGGATCTTCGAACATCTACATTTATGGTAGGTACAAAACTGTACTATGTTCTTCATCTCACATTGCTGCAGTCCTTACATATGGGTAGAATCCCAAAGCAGAGGTAAAGGGAGGCTGGCAAAATCATAAAGCATTGGGAGCTGCCAAAATGCCCTGTAAGATTGCAGTGGCAAATCCAGCCCTAGATTTGGAATAAAGAGGAAGGTGGTAATGTTTAGAAAAAGTATGCACTGAACTCCAAGTAGCTGCTTCCAAAATATCTTTAGTAGCTACTCCCTTAAAAAAGCTGTAGAAGTGGCAGTAGCCCTAGTGGAGTGAGGTCTGATTCCAGCCGGAATCTCCTTACCATGATGAGAATAACAAAAAGTAATACAAAAGCCAATCCACTTAGAAATAGTTTGTTTTGAAACAGGTTTCCCCTGAGAACCCAAAGCAAAAGAAACAAACAACTGCTGAGACTGTCTGAACCCTTTAGTCCTGTTCAAATAATAACGCAACTGCCTGTGAATATCCAAAGTGTGCAAAATTTTCTCCCCTTTATTTTGGGGATCTGCATAAAAAGTAGGCAAATGAATTGATTGGTTCAAGGCCACATTTGAAACCACTTTAGGCATAAAAGTAGGATTAGTACGCAGAGATACCCTATCCTTATGAAAAATTAGGAAGGGTTCAACTGCCATAAGAGCCTGCAATTCAGAAACCCTTCTAGCAGACGTAATGGCCAACAAAAAAGCAGTCTTCCAAGACAAAAACTTCAACTCAGCAGTAGCTGCAGGTTCAAAAGGAGGTAACGTAAGTTTTTCCAACACAAAATTGAGATCCCAGGCAGGAGTAGGAGCTCTACGTGGGGGTCTTATGTTCTTTGCCCCTCTAAGAAATTGCTTAAACAAAGGATGAGAGAATAATGGAGGATCACAGTCATAGTGAGCAGAAATGGCTGCAGCATGAACTTTTATAGAAGAGAAAGACAAACCCTTGTCTAATAATTCTGTAAGATATTGAAGAGAAACACTCAAATCAGGCCTGGAAACATCAAAGCCCTTTGTTTTGCTCCAAATTAAAAATCTCCTCCATTTATCAGCATAAACTTTCCTTGTACTAGGCCTTCTGGCCTCCAAAATAACATTCAAAACTTGTTGTGGAAGCTGCGACCCTCCAGGTTCTAGAACAGAATATGCCAGGCTGTTAGATGCAGGGACTGAATCCTGACATTGAGGAAATGATTGCCCTCCTGTGACAAAAGGTGCGGAATCGAAGGCAAAGGCCATGGAGGCTCCCGTACTAAACTCCTCAGCAGAGGGTACCAGTGCTGTCGAGGCCAATCTGGAGCTATTAGAATCATGGAGGGCTTGTCTTGTCTGACCTTCAAGAGTACCTTGGGGAGGAGAGGCAGAGGCGGAAAGGCATAGACGTGAAGATTGCTCCAACTGAATGATAGAGCATCCACTTTCCAGGCTGTGGGATGAAACATTTTTGTGCAAAACTTTGGCAACTGGAAATTTAGTGGAGAAGCGAACAGATCTATGTCTGGAGTTCCCCATATCACTGTCAACTTTCGAAATACATGAGGATCCAATTTCCACTCGTGGGGATCCACTATCTGTCTGCTCAAAACATCTGCTAAGGAGTTCTGTGCTCCTGGTAGAAACCTTGCCTGAAGATTGAGGTGTAAACTGAGAGCAGTCTCCCACAAAATCATTGCTTGCCTGCAAAGAGTGTACGAATGGGTTCCCCCTTGCTTGTTGATGTACCACATGACAGTTGTGTTGTCTGTTTGAATCAACACTTGCCCTGGGTGAAGTAAATCCTTGAAAGCCATCAATGCAAATTGGACTGCTAACATCTCCTTCAAGTTGATATGTAAATGTTGAAGTCTGGCAGGCCACGTGTCTTGAACCCATTTTCCATTGAGGTGTGCTCCCCAAGCCTTGTCCGAGGAATCTGTCATTAAAATCTGACTCGCCTCTGGTCGGGTCACAGAGAGTCCCTTGTTTAGGTGACATTCCTGAGCCCACCACAAAAATTCCTTTTGAATGCAAGGTATTATTTGAATGACAGTGTCCAGATCTTGGCAGTGTTGTGTCCATACATTTTGAGATACCATTGTAGCTTCCTCATATGCAGTTTGGCATTGGGAAGCACCAGAATACAAGATGCCATGAACCCCAAGGCTTGAAGGACTGTCCTTGCAGTCAGCCTGGACCGTAGAGACAATTGATGGAAGTAAAGAGTAAGGTTCTTTTGCTTGTCCGGGGTCAAAAAAGCCATCTGGGAAGCTGTATTCAGTCTCACACCCAGAAAGCACATTTCCTGAAAGGGTACTAGACTGGACTTTGTTTCGTTCACAGAATACCCTAGGCACCTTAACACTGCCATCACATACTGTAGATGATGAAGAAGTTCGTACTTGTCTTGAGCAAGAATCAGGCAATCGTCCAAATAAGGATAAATTTGTATTCCTCTTAACTGTAAGAAGGCTATCACTGGAGCCAGAACCTTTGTGAACACCCTGGGTGCAGTAGATAAGCCAAAGGGCAATGCAGAGAACTGATAATGTAAAGTCCCAGCCCGAAACGCAGGTACCTCCTGCAACTGGGCCTGATAGGAACATGAAGATAAGCCTCTTTGAGATCCAGAGTTACCATCCAGTGATCTTTGCCCAACAGAGGTAGAAGTTGTTGCAACGTCAACATTTTGAATTTTGGAATGTCCAGGTATGTGTTGAGGATAGATAAATCCAAAATCGGCCTCCAAGTGTTTCCTTTCTTTGGTACTAGAAACAGGCGAGAATAAAATCCTAGGCCCACTTCTGACAGAGGGACCTGCTGTATAGCCCCATATGAAGAAGTAAAGAAATCTGCTTGTGAGCCTCTACCCTTTGCTGAGGAGGAACGTCTGGCATGCCTTTGAAAGGAGGCAATGTATGGAAATAAAACTTGTAGCCTCGGTCTATAATGTCCAACACCCATTTGTCCTGGGTGACTAAAAGCCAGTTTTGCTTGAAGAGTGCCAACTTTCCTCCCAAAGGAGCTGCCAGACAGGAAGAATCTGGCAGCTGAAAATGCAGGTCATTGGGCCTGTTTACGAAAGGACTGGCCCCTGCCCTCACCTGAAGATTGTGCAGGTGAACTCCATGTTCTAGGCCTGAAAGTACTCTGAGCTCTGCCCCTACCACGTCTAGATCTACCCCTAGACTGTGAATCAGAAGAAGGATAAGCCCATCCCTTAGTAGGCCAATTCCTGCTAAACTTAGGAGGCTGCACCTGCAAAAAATCTTTAACAGTCTGCATACACTTAGCCTTGTCTTCTATTTTCTTCAAGACAGACTCCACAGGAGAACCAAACAAAACTTCAGACTGTAAAGGAGCATCCAAAATTCTAGCTTTAACATGCTCGGACAAATTCTGATCCTTAAGCCAGGCGTGCCTGCGAATAACTGAACCAGTGGCAGCCACCCTGGAAGAAGCCTGTAAAGCATCGAAACCACACTGCAAAGAATGCTTACCCACCTGTTCAGAGGCATGTACCAAATCCTGTAATTCTTTACACTCTATGCCCTCTGCCAAAGCATCCACTTTAGATTTTAGTTGAGTAAGGAGAAAATTCTGATACTTCAACATATGAAACTGGCAATTCAAAGCCCTCATTGCCAAAGTGGAAGAAGTATATACTTTCTTACCCCATCTATCCAAAGCTCTAGCATCTTTATCCATAGGAACTGGATTCTTTACAACAGAAGCCCTGACACCCTTAGGTCCCTGGCTAATAGTTTCTGGGTCAGCCCTTGGACTCTTATACAGATATTTATGAGCCTCAGGTACTCTGTAATACCTGTCCGGCTTAACTGGCGCAGGAGGCAGAGAGTCTGGATTAAGGGAAGCCTCGGAGAAAACATCTTGAACAACATCCAAAACAGGAGGTATAGCCAAGGGCCTATGCTGTGGTAAAACAAAAATTCCCTAAGCCTCTTTCGGAATCTGAGAAATCCTGGCCTTCCCATTTAAAATGCTCCCTCATAGAATGCAGGGTTTCTGAAAAAAAAAATCCTCTGGAGGAGAAGCAGAAGGAGTGGAATCCTCTGCATCTGAATCAGAATAAGGAGGAAAATCCTGAATGTCTTCAGCCGAAGACTCTGAGTAATCTGAAGCCTGCTCCAAACTTTCCACCTCTGGCTCCACCCTAGGTCTCTTATCAGGAGGGGGCATAGAACCTCTGATTAAAGAAATTAAATCTTCTGCCATTTTAAGCATGTGTTTTTTAGGCACAGAACCTGCAGAACTAGGACTGACACCCGTGGAAGGCAAACCAGGCCTGCCTTTGGAAGGAGCCTTAGAGACAGAAGGAGAAGGCCTAACCACCTTAGGCAAGGAAGGGAGAACAGCAACCTGAAAGGCCCCCCTCAGCCTGACCTGACTCCTGAGAGGCCACATCTTGCAAAATTAAAGCCTCCCCCTGAGACTCAACTGAAACCTCGGCTGGATCCACAGATTCCACCGTAGTTTCTAAAGAACCGGCGTCCGTAACGCACGACTCATCCTGCCTGGACTTTAAAGATTTCTCTTTGCGCTTCTTCGCGGTAGCGGGCGTCGGAGGATCCGACGGCATATTATAATTACACCGCTTACCGAAGACAAGCCTAGCACAATCTAACCTACGTTTAATGGTGCGCTTATTAAACCTAGCACAAAAGCGACACCCGACTACGTCGTGCTCAGGTCCCAAACAAGGAATACAAAGAGAGTGGTAATCCCTATGCGGTATCTGTTTCCCACAAGAAATACAATTATTCACTTTTTCTGACATCCGGAATTAACTGAGGCAAGAAAAAACAAAAATATTCCCCAACGGGGTACTTAGCCAACTTGGTTTCGGTCTGAAACCCAGAATATGACAATTTCAGAACGCCGAACGGCACTTGCAAACGCTGCTTCTGCATCGGACCATGCGGCAAAAAAGACTGAGGATATGACGTCGGTCATGCGCTTTAATACCCTGACACTCTGATGTCAGATCTGAGCGCCCATGACCGACGTCAGCCTAATACTTTGGTATTCGGGCCGACCGAGGACAGCGGACTACCCATATGTAAGGACTGCAGCAATGTGAGATGAAGAACATTTGCAGGATATTCTGAAGCACATCAGAGCCAAAGGATGCCCTTACTCCTGAAATAGACGTCCAAGCTTATAATGGGAAATGAAGGTATGCGAAAACTGCGTTGTAGCTGCTGAGTAAATATCATCAATAGGCACTCTAGACAAGAAGGCTGCAGAGGTAGATACAGATCTAGTGGAATGTGCTTTGACCTGATTAGAAAGAGAAATGCCTTTTGTGGAGTATGCCAATGCAATGCACTTTTATATCCAGTTAGTAAAGTCATTTTAGTAATAGGTCTACCTAGTCTGGAATTAGCAAAGGAGACAAAAAAGCTAATTTATTTTCCTGAAAGACTTTGTTCTGTCCAAGTAAAAATGCAGCTGTCTGTGAACATCAAGTAAATGAAGTTTGTATTCTCTCATTTTGGAAACTGGAAAAAAAAGACAGGGAGATTAATCACTTGATTAATGTTGGCCTCTGCAGCAACCTTGGGCATAAAAGAGTGATTAGGGTGAAGAGTGACTCTATCTTTATGGAAAACCACATAAGGAGATTTTATGGATAAAGAGTGAAGTTCTGAAACGCAGAGGTGATAGCCACTAAGAAGGCAGTCTTCCAAGGCAAGAACTGCAAACTGACTGTGGCTGCTGGCTCAAAGGAAGCAGAAACCAGAGCTTGTAATACCAAAGTAGGTCCCAAGGTGGAGTAGGGTCCTTAATCAGAGGTCGAAGTAGAAAGGTACCCCTGAAAAAGGCCTCACATATTTTAGTGGATGCCAAGAAGGAAGAATCTTCGCCAATGTGGAAATTAGAAATGGCTAACAACTGCACTTTAACTGAGGAGAAGCCAGCCCTGCTATTAAAGACATGAGACAAGAATTCTAAGACAGCTGTAACTGGAGCTGTGAAAGGATCTAACTGGCATTGTGGAGCCCAAACAGGAAATCTCTTCCATTTGCTCAAGTAAATTTTCCTGATGGAAGCTTTATGGGATGAAATCAAAATCTTCCAAATGGGGGAGGACAGCCTGGGAGTTCTAACCATCATAGGAAGTGGAGTAGCCAAGCAGTCAGCTTCAGGCTTAGGACGTCTGGGTGTCGGTGCCCTGAAGGGTGGGACAGAAGATGCTGAAGGGGATCAAGAGTCCAGAGTGGGCACACAATGTGAGACCACAGGAAAGGGAGCCAAACCTATTGAGGCCAGAATGGGACAATGAGAATGACTTTGCACTTCAACCTCTGAGCTTTCTGGAAGAATTTGGGGCTCAGGGGAAGAGGACGATATGCATAAAGGAGACCAAGCATGGACCAGAGCATCTCTGGGAGACTCTCCCCTATGGGAGGATCAGGGCAAAGTACTCACTGTACTTGGCACTGAAAGGAGAGGCGAAGAGATCGCAGAAAGGCTGACCCCATTTCTGGAAGACAAAGTTCATCACTGATGGATTGAGAGACCACTTGTGAGGCATCAGAATGGTTCTGCTGAGCCTGTGTGCTAGAATGTTCAACTTCTCCGGAATGTGCATTGCGACAAGAAAGCAGTTGGAAGAGATTGCCCACTTCCACAATTTCAAGGTTTCTCGACATCAGGGATAAGACCTGGTTCCCCCTTGTTTGTTGATGTATCAGACAACCAACATGATGTCCATCTGGATAGTAATTGTCCCTGTGGGAAGAGAGACATGGACAGCTTGCAAGGCTAAAAGGACCACCCTCATCTTCAGGACATTTAAAAGCAGATTGGTCTCTAGAGAGGACCAGGTCCCTTGGATCATCTGACCCAGACAATGCCCCCCCCCAGCTGAGAGGTGTCCATGTTCACTATGGCCCTGGGAGGAAATGGGAGAAAGGGACGTTCAGAGTACAGATCCTGGGAGTGAAGCCACCAAAGAAGGGATTCCTTGCAGACTCAAGAGAGTTTGATGGGATAGTCCAGGGACAGCTCAAGGAGGGACCATTGCACTGCTAAGGTCCACAGAAGTGAACTCATATGAAGGCGTGCAAGGGTGAGAAGAGTAATAGTTGCAGCCATTGACTCCAATGCTCTGAAGACAAGAAAGGCAAGGGGAGGATGATCAGTGACACACTGCCTCACATGCAACTTAAGTGACTGAATTCTGTCTTGGTGTAGAACGGCCATGCGCTGACTTGCATCCAGGTGAGCTCCTATAAAGTCGATGACCTGAACCTGGCCAAGTATCAACTTGGAAAGATTTGTGTTTATGCCCAAGGTCGCAGCTAGGTGGAGAAGAAAATCCATGGTGTGTAAGAGTTAATGCTTAGTGGGAGCAGTGAGGAACCAATCGCGCCCAGGTAAGGAAACACCTGGAATCCAAGCAGTCTCAAGTGAGTTGCAACTACCGCCATCACTTTGGTAAACACCCTGGGGGCTGTGGTGAGTCCAAAGGCGAGTACTCTGAATTGAAAATGATTCACCCCAGACGGAAGTGGAGAAACCTTCTGCAGCGCTTCTTCATCTTGATGAGGTAATACACGTCCTGAAGGTCTACAGAGCACATCCAATTGTAATTCTTCTGAAATGGAAGAATGGACTGAATCGTGACAATTCGGAATTTTGTTTTGGCGACTGACTTGTTCAGAGAGGTGAGATCCAGAATGGGTCTGAGATCCCTCATTTTCTTTGGTACCAAAAAGAAACTGGAATAGATACCCAATCTGAACTGGTCTTGGGAGCAGGTTGGATGACTCTTTTCTCAAGCAGCTTTGTAATATCTGGAGCTGCCTCCTCCCTTTGATGGGGTGGCACACTGGGGAGCTTTTTGGATGGTTTTGGGGACTGAAAAAAAGGAATGGTATAACCTCTGGCTATTATCTTGATCACCCAACAATCGGTAATGATGGATTCCCAGGCCGTTGGATGAAAGGAGAGATGTCCCCTGACTCCCTCGAGAGTACAGCAGCCAGGCAACCCTTCAGGGCTGCTGAAAGGGCCGGTCCAAGAGCAAACCTTGGGACCCTTGATTCCTTGGACCCCCCTCTGCCGTGAGAGCAGCGCCTACCATTGGTCTCATTTCTCCCTGTGCCTCTGGAGGAAAAGTATCCCTGTGAGTCCTGGAATGTCCCCCGAGACTTCCGGAACCATAGCTTTTTACTACCACTCTGGTTCATAAAAAAAGGACCATTGTGGGGTAGAAAAGCATATTCCAACAGCAAACAGGGTCTTTCCATCCTTCTCTCACTGGGAGAGAGTACCCCTGACCATAGGGCCAAAAAGGGATTACCCATCAAAGGGCACATTGATAAAGGATGCCTTGAAGGGTTCCAAGAATTCACAGAGTCTCATCCAGGCATGATGCCTAATGGCCACCCTTGAGGAGCCATTTGCACATCTGCAGCATGCAAGAGTAACCTCATGGACCTGCTAAAAATAGCATAAAGGGTGGCCATTCTGGAGGAGACCTTGTTGTCATCTTCAGACATGGACTCCAGGATGGACTCAGAGATTTCCTTGACAAGGTCTTTCTGAAGCCTGATCACATGTGCCAAGTAGGTCAGCATATGCAGAAAACAGGTCACCGAAGAATATACCCACTTACCAAACAGGTCCACTGCCCTAGACTCCCTGTCTGGAGGGTGGATGGAGGAGCTCTCCTAGGCCATCTCTTTCCTAGTGGCAGCTGTCACCACCATAGCATTGACTGGGACACCCTTAGTCCAGTGGAGCCTATTTGCAGGCATGCTAAAATTCTTACCCTGGCAATTGGGTATAGGCTCTACCGTGTTCAGTTCCTTCCATGTCCTGTGAGAAATCAAGTTTATCAGGGGGTCAGCAGGGGGGGAAACCCAGGATGTAGATGGCCCTGTCCCAAAACTTTCAGGAACATGGAGTCATCAGAGTTAGGTTTGTGGATGGACCACTCACCTTTCTATCACAGAATCTGCATAATGTCTCCAAAGGAGAAATCCTCAGGTGGGGATTGGGGGAACCCTCCCCTTAATCCAAATCCATGTCTTCCAGAGGGGAATCCATGTGTCTCCTCCTTCATGTATACTTCGTGTGCACCTCCTCAGGGGGATGATCCAGGGAGGAGTCATAAGACATGAGGAGCTCCTGCAGTGGAGCCACCTAAAAGCTTCATGGTACAGGCTGTCCCACAGCTGGGAGATGGGTTGGGTCTGAAGAGCAGAGAGTCGAAGGTCTAGTAGGAGCAGAGAGAACCCTCTCTACTATTTTGAATGCTGAGGGTGAACGAGACCCCAAGGGCAACTCCGTCAAGGTTGCCTCTATTGATGTCAATCCCCCGCGATCTCTTGCCACACTTAGTGAAGATGTAGTTGGAGTCAAACTATCGAGAGCCAAAGCACTGAAGGGAAGGGACAGCTCAGAAAAACAGGCCACTGAAGCCAGAAGCTACGGCATCAACAGTCAGTCAGGCCCGAAGACACTAGAGCTGAACTGCTCAAGGTGACCATTGGCATCAATGTACAGGTACATGCAGGTGCTGACGTCTCAAAACTCGGGATCCTTGGACCCAAGGGCTCCAACGGGGGGAGCTAGAGCAGATAAAACCCCCATCTGAATCTGCGCCTACAGAAATTTCCTCATGAGCCTGTCCACCTTAAACTCAAAAAGGCTATGGGAGGTCCTAGCAGAAGAGGCCGTCAACCCTGGCCTGGAGTGGTGCCTGGAGGATGCCATACTATGGGACTTGGGTAAAGGACCTGCTGGCTCCAGGGAGAAGGATGGGAATCAGAGTTGTGGAGATGGGGGGGGGCTTTGGCTGGAGGTTCTCCCGTGGAGGCACAGACTTAGGAGAACATTTCCACTTGTCCCATTCTTACCCTTTTCAGCCACTTTCTTAGTGGGGGTTTGAGCCCCTGAAGTACATTCCATAGAAGGGGGGACAGAAGAAGGGATAAGATCCCTGAGGATTAATTTATTTCACCTGCCTATCAGCATGTGCTAGTTAAAGCCTGCGGAGATAGAACAGGAGGTATCTAGATGGGCCACCCCTAAACAAGTAACACACACAGTGTGGCCATCGAAGGGAAGGAGCTTATGTCCATACACTGTACATTTTCTAAAGCCTGCTGGCTTAGAATCTGCCATATCAGGAAGAAAAGAGAGCGGAGAAGGAAATAGAAAGATAGACCTTCACTACTAACCCTCTAAACTACCACTAACTACAAAAAACTTTATTTTTTTTTTGTTATGGGTAGGAAGTAAGGGACAGTAAAAAAAGAGAGAAAATAGTCAAAATGCATAACTTACTACACCCAAAATTCACTTAGATACCCTGGAGGGAGCTCAGTGATGGACCCCGCACCTGTTCAAGGGAGCGGCAAATGAGATCTAGGGGATGGAAGGAGAGTGGGGCATTACTGGTAGAAGAGGAGTCCAAGGCTGGAGTATTTGGTTGAGTCGGATCTGAAACCCACAGGCTGAAGATTAAATGAAGTCAACAACTTCAGATTTATTGTTATTAAAATGCACTGTAATAATTTGGAGCTTTTCTTCATGGTCCTCCTCTGAAAATGGGCTTCTACCTAGTCAGAATTTCCCAGTAATCAAATGTCAATAAATAAATACTCATAAGCACTACAAAGAGACAATATCCAGTACAGTAAAAGTGACTGTCAGAATAAACAGCAACAATTACAGAATTACGATGTTCAGAAAGGAAACCTGTTACTCTATGCCAAACAAGTAAACAAAGATATAACTATAAAAAAATACACACACACACACACACACACACACACACATATATATATATATATATATATATATATATATACACAAACACACACACAGACATATATAAGTACATTATATACACACACATATATATATATATATATATATATATATATATATACATTACATACATACAAGACTGATGGCTGAAAGAACTAGAGAAATGAGAAAGAACCCAAGCTAATTAAGATATATAACAAGAAAAAGTAGCATAAAGTGAAGAATCCTAAAGCAGCTGCTATAATTCAACTATAACAGTTAAACAAGGGTGAATTTTGTAAGAAAGCACAAATACACACACACACACACACACACACACACACACACACACACACATCCAGGAAGAGTTGGACCCAGGATTTATGGGAGGAATAGGATCTTAAAAGAACTTAAGGCTTGGAGCATTAGCAAGGCCAGATCAGATCCAACAAGCAGATCAGGTCTCATCAGTTAGATAGGAAGGACATGATGATAAGGATGAAACATTAAACTGAGGATGTATCTGAATGAGTAGGTTGTGACTCAGGTGAATGTAAAAGATCCCATGCTTCCTATCAAAAAGAGAAGGGGTTATTTTTAATCTTCTCACATAATAACAAAAAAGAAATTTAAATTAAATTCAAAGGAAAAATAAACACAACCAAACAAAAAAGACATTACATCCCACCCTTCCACCCCTTTGTCCACAGCCAAGATTTAATTTTATCTTTAATTTCAACAAAATTTCACTTCTTGTAACAGAAAATTTCAGCATATCTTGCCAACTACAAATTCCATGTAGAAGAAAAAAATTCAAACTTCCACTCTACTGCTTACTTGAAATGAACATTTTTGTAATAACCAAAAAATATCATGCCATTTTTTATTTACTGCACATTTGGTCCTTCCTAAAATACCTCTGATTTTTTTGTAGAAAAATTTCCCTTTATACTCCTTCAAAGCATCTTCCATAGATTCTATTTCATTGCATGTATTGTATTTCCTTTCCTCGATATTCTTGTACATCATTAAACCTTGTACAGGCAATATTTAGAATTTTTGAAATCCTGTTTTCCTTTTTTAATTGATTTATTTCTAGTCTCATTTGATTTGACCCAGGAACTTGTATAAAAATGAAACAATTCTATCATACTAGTTTTTTTATACTTCTCCACTACTTTGTCAATGTTCTGCTCTAACTTTTTTATTATTTATTGATAGTATCTCATCTTTATCGTCTATAAGTTTCCTCTTGGATAAATCTTGCAAAAAATGCATATACTTAATATTCAAATACAAATTTAAAGAACAAAAACAAGACACAGGATTTATTAAACCTAAGTCACCATTCTCTTTCTTACTGTAAACTATACTTCTTAATAGGGTTTAAACTAGAACCTCATATTACATTAAATAAAACCACCAGCCACATCACTACATCTTTAGGAAATATAAAATGCATGACTCCAAAAGACTTGCTCTACATTTAAGCAACACTTACATTGTCAGCAGGCAGACAGCAGGTGTTTTGGAATCCGGTCCCTGTAGTAAGTCTATTTATAGAAAGGCCTTACACCAGAGTAAGTCACGTACACCAATAGAAGGTCTTTCAGAATCAGGGTAGACTTGCATTGAGAGCAACTCTTTTGGAATCTGGCAGAAAAACTCCCTGATATAACTCAATATGCCTAAAAAAATATTAAACTTTTTTGTTATAACTCATGACATTTCCAAATTATTCATATATTCAATAACTCAATTAGAATTTTTTTCCATTGTTTCTTTACTACTTCCATTTTTTTTTTCAAAACCTAACATCTAAAATTTCAGTCTCTTTCTTGGAAAAGTAAAACCCTCCTACTTTTTTTTGTACTTTCAAAACCTTTGTTCCCAGATTTAAACTATGTCAAGTTAAACTTAAACTCATTTTGACCCTGTAACACAATTTTTACCCATTCAGCATTTTTTACCATAACATCATAATCCACACAACTTAAAATTACAGAAAACTTAAAAGCTTGATAAACATTTGTTTCCCTTACTATATTTTCTATATTAACATTCTTAGCATTCAAAACCAAGATAGAATACCTTGCTGAAAGGACAATCTTGTTTCACTCCTGTTTCTAATTTAATTTCTTTCCTAACCATCTATTTACTACTGGAATAATGTTTGTATTTTCATAGGTACTCTTGATCATGTCTACTTTATCTGGTATGTCACACAGTTAAAATTTGCCATAATCTTTCGTGATGCCACAAGAAATTAATAATCCCCCCAATCTTTCCCTGTCAATATAATGCACCACACTGTTAATTATGCTCAACATTTCCTTTATTTTCCTATTTTTAGTTCCAGAAAACACCACTCCCTGCAATTACATCCAATACTTTTTCCAAATCTGATTTGCAATTTAATTATAATTTTATGGTTTACATCACATGAAGTAATACGTCTGCAATTTTTAAAATATTTTTGTCTTTCTTCTTCCAATGTAATTTTATAGCCCCTTTACAAATATCTTTATTTCTCATTCCCTTATTAAAGCATACATTAATCACTTCTAGAAAAAAATCCTCTCCCCATCATACATTTGTTTGAAGAACCCATAACCAATTCCATGCTATCCTGCTAGTGTCCTTGATTACTTCTGAAATTGCTTTATTAATTTCTTCTATTCTTATAAGATCCACTATTTTAATATTTTCCAGAATTGTCTTTACTTTCCAATATAAATTACCCTCACTATCCCTCTTAGATAACTACTAGATAAATATTCATGAATACTTCTATTATTTCCTCCTTACTTTCAATTCTCTATTGTCATTATATTTTCTCTATACTTGTCTTGCTTTCCCAATACAGGATTACACTTGTCTCTTATTAAATATATCTGTCTAGTAATAAAATATTTTGTTTTAAGGTATTCAGCACAAATATTTGCATGAAAATTTACTCCCCTAATTTCTCAGTTTTTCCATATGCATCAATTTCCTTTCTTCATGATAACATTTTTCTAAATATTTTACTTAAAAAGTACCCACCATACTTCCCAATTCTTATAGAAAGGTTTCACTAACACATGCTCATCCATCATTTTTTCCTTCCATCCACAAAGTTATTATAGTTTCACATACTCCTGTTAATCTCTTTAACCCTCTGTCCTCCTTAAAGTATATGACTATAACAACCAAATTGTGCTTCAATGGCACAATGATCTGAAAAAGCAGTTCAATAACGTTTTTGTTCACAAATTTGTAAACTTTTTGAAAAACCACATTACCTCCATATTAAGATTTCGTCTTTGACAGAAAATCTCTATTCTCCATTTACTATCATACTAAAATTCTTACATATTTCATTGCACTCTCATTGTTCTTCATTTACTAACATATTAAATTTTTAATTTATTTTCAAACTCCAAAATTCTTTACTCGTTTTCCTTTCTGCAAGTTACAATTCAAATCCCCAAAATGATTATTTCTATAACTGTCAAATACTCCAGTATCTGTTTAAACAATTCTTGTCTTTCTTTCCCCAGTATATAAGCATATATTATTATAATTCACAGAATAGTATTTTGTATTCTACAATATATGAAAACAGCTCTATAGGTTAAACTATGGTTACTTCACAGTCTTGTCCATCAAATGCATTCCACAGTACAGCTATTCCTGGGCTCCAAATTATCAAATTCCCCCAGTAATGTTTACTTTGTTCCCTTTTCTTCTTATTTACAATGTCCGATAATATTAATACATGTTCACTTGTATACCATTCTAAAATAGTAAATCTGCTTTCATCATTTATAACACTATTAACATTTAAAGAAATAATTTTAAAATTATCCTTTCTCTTTTTAAACTACTTTAATAAAAGGTAGCCTCTTCATTTTCTTGTCTTACCCTTTTCTCAGTAGAACATTTTTGACTTTATTCTAAACTTCCTTTTTTTTCCATCTACTTCATGTAACACACTGTCACTTCCTATAACTAACTCATCTTTCATTACTTCCCCTTCCAAAATGTCCTGATTCTAAACTGTCCTTTTATGTCATTTTATACTGTAGATTCATCACTAATATTACCAAAATCTTCATTTAAAACCTACTCACACAGCAATCAAACTATTAAACAACATTTAGTATAAGCTGGCTTACAGTCTTGTTAGATGGCCACATTTCCCACCAAATGCTACATCTCCTTTTAGGGCAACTATTTATAAGGTTCTGTTTACTAAAATAAAATCTGGTTGTCTTTGATAACACGCATTAGTGTGCACTCCTTTTATAACAATATTGCAAGGAACATGCTTTATAGCATCATTTTCAACATACAGTAACATCCCATTCCCATTCCTCAGTCTAAATCTTTCCTTCGTCAAACAGTCTTTTAACATAACAAAATACACAAATAACAAAAAGAATCATTACAAATTGCACAACTAGAGGTGCCTTTGCATCAGTAATGCTAGAAACCAAAAAATAATTCCATGGATGCTCCTTCTTTTTACTTAATAAAGTCATACATTTTAGCAACAATGCTTCGGCGTCAAATGCCACAGTACAAAAGTGTTCTTTGCCTAAATGATAAATTGACCTAATGTCCACAACTGAAAACTCTAAGGGACTAATAATTCTGTTCCAAATAATGTACCCATCAAAATCTTGATGTCCATTCATGGGTATCCACAAAGTAGGCCTTTTAATATTCATTTTTTGATCACAGCTTTTCATTTACTTTTCTAGAAATGGACACAGCTTCAGCAATGTTTTTTTCTTCCGTCATACTCTACATGCTGCCAACTGCAGTATTCTCCTGTTCTCCCAATTCCTCAGAATTTTGTGCCACTTCAAAACTTGCCCTGTTTGAATTAGTTTCCTGTTCTTCCAATTCCTTTGAATAATGTTTTTAATAACCTGTGAATGAGGACCATATCGGACTACTGAGGCTCTCTCATGGTTGCCACCACCATGTTCCTTACCTGAATTAGATAAATCTACAGCAAGTAGAGGTTTATACTTTATACCCTTCATCAAGGGAAAAAAACAACAGAATAAACTTCTTTATCATTAAGTAATGAAACATGGCCTTAGAATAATCCAAACAACTGAATAAAACTATGCACCCACCCTTATCTGGTCTCATAATCCTTATAGTACTATCTTTTCTAAAATGTTCTAAAATGCGTCTTTCTCCTTCATTTAAATTTGAACAAAAAATCTTTCTTTTTAGAACCAATCTTAAACTCATATAAATCATCTGAAATAGCTTTTTCAAATACACTCAGGGTGGGGTGCAGTGTGTGTGGGGGGTTAAAGACACTTTTCTTTTTAATACCTAATTTGATATCTTTGTCTTTCACACAGGAAGCCAACTTTTAGTAATACCTATTTGGACTTTTCTAACTGTCACACCTATAATCAGAAAAAAGTATCCTGAAAGGACAATGTATAAGAACTGCCAGGATGACATTTCAATTTAAGAATGTACGTAGTGAGTCAACCTTTATAGGGGAGACATTTCTTAACTATATTTATCCACCAAACCTGACTGAAGATACTTGCAGTTATGTTCAGGCACAATGGGGGTTAAAGTATAAACCTCTGCTTGGTGTAGGGTTATGTAATTTGGGTAAGGAATGTGGTTGTGGCAACTATGAGAGAGCCTTAGTAGTCTAGTATGGTCTAAAGTCACAGGTTATTAAAAACGTCATTCAAAGGAATTTAAATATCATTAAAGGTAACCCCCCAGCTTCATCATACTGCTGGCACTGAGTCAACATTTGTGTTTAAAAACAGGCCCTAATCTAAAGATTAAATTTGAAGGAATAGAAAGTCAAAGAAATTTTAATGTCAAAATGAAGCAAACATTTAAATGCAGGGCATGTGCACAATGCCCCTACATTTTGGAGGCCAGTTTAACATTAAACAATGATCTAAGGTCCCAAGTACTGTTTGTTAGAGGGAACTGCCAAATGAAAAATGTAGCATACCTTGCTGTATGTTTGAGTTATCCGGTATTTTATGTGGGAAAATTTGAAAGGTGTATTAGGAACAAATTTATGAACATTTACATCAAATTAACAAGCAAAATGACAACAATGTTTTATACAAGCATTCAATAAACTGCCCACATTTTAAAAGCTTTGGTTTTGGAATTTTAGAACAGGTTAAAGGGAACCCCAGAGGGGGTGATTTGAAAAATAAATTGGAAGAAAGAGAAGTCATTTGGCAGTTAAAACTAAATCCACAAAAATATTCTAGTATTAATGAGACTCTCTCTCTCTCCAACTGTTTTTAAATTTGAGGTCACAAGTTTTTTTTTTTAACAGAATTTTAATAGAACTGTTTTGTAACACAAATGTTTTTAAGTATGCTTAAGTCACTGTGATGTTATTGTTATTAGAAAAATAAAGGCATTTATATTGTTAATCTTTTTTTAGTGGTTCATGTTTCTTTAAGGGTTAACACAGGTTACTGATTACTGGAACTGTCTTTTCTATTTAAGTAATTAACTTAGTGTGGTGATTCTGAAAAAGTCCTAAGTTGTACAGGATGAAAGCACTTAATTCATGTGTTTTATGCTTTTAAATAAATGTTTTGTTTTTTTTCATTTCGGGGCTTTAGTGGTCTCCGTCTCGTTCTTGATCTGTGGAGCACGAGTTTATTAGTTTATTTTATTATTGTACACACCATGGTGATTTTTTAGTAGTTCAAACAATATGTTGCCAAATAGAGAAATAGAGGTTCATACCTTCTAAAAGTATTAAGGATTTACTAGGGAGGGGAGTCCTGCAGACAGTCATTTAGACTTAGACTGTTACTCGTTTCTATTTGGAACACCCTACCACTGCTTTCTAAACATTTACTTACCATCAGCTTGCTGAGTTTATTTTTCTTTTTGAATAAAGCTGTAGAGGAAGCATTAAACCCCTACGCAAACTTGGAGAAGGAAGACCGAAAAATCAGAGAGATTCCTTGAATCAGCTTACGTCCCTCATCACATGTTTAAAGGGCCTCTGCAGCTAACCGAGGCATAGTTCAAAATTTCATTTCTGATATCTTCTGGAAGATTTTGAGAAGACAACCAAGGAACCTTCCTCACAGCAGCTCCAGAGGTGGCATCATCAGAATCCTAAGCAAATTTTAAATGATGAGCAGCCACTTGAGATGCAGAAGAAACTACATAACACAAGGCAGAGAAAACAGATGCTATAATACTCCTTATATTCTCAAAAGAGGCAGAGATCAACTTTAACATATAGCTTGACAGCTGAGAATTCTGAAAACAAGAGTTGCAGACAATACACTTTTTCCCCCAAGTCTTTCAAAAGCTTTCTGATCCTTGTCAGAAGGAGATGGACTTGTATTATTAATAAGATGTTTACCAGCAGCTGGGTACACTAAAGCAAAAGCTGCTGGGTCAAAGCTGGGATGAGTGCATAAATGCATTGGGCATGTGGAAGGTGCCCTTAAGTTTTGGAAACTGGCCAGCTACTGCAGCCTTAAACCCATATGACTAAGAGAGGGATCAAATTATGAACATCATGATTTATTAATAACAGAAATGGTCAGAATCCAGACTTATACAGAGAATATAAAACATCCCCATTTGGATTGTATTATTGCACAGAGACTGATTAAACAAATTGCTACACAGAAAATACAGGATGCAATACAAAGAATATCCAAAGGTAAAACACCAGCACCAGATGAAATGATATTTTTTTAGAGATTTAATGTATTAATAGTTCTTACTTCCACACTTTCTGTGCATATAAAATAATGTCCTCAGAGATGGTAGCTTCCTCTCTTTGTGGGAGAGGCTAATTTAGTGGTTATAACTAAAGCAGACAAGAACTGTGCATTGTCAGTCTCTTACCAACCTGTTTTATATACTATTCTTAACCATGATTACATATAATTAAATCAGCTTTACAAAAATAGTTAATTATGTCCTTCTGTCTCTTATTCATCTAGATCAGACACGATTTATTATGGGGAAAACTACAGCGGGTAATTTAAATAAAACAATGAGGACTGTTGAAGAGGGTAGTAAATGTAACAGTCAATTAGTAATACTAAGTTTTGATGCTGAAAAGACCCTCTGGGTAAATTACCAAGATTTTTTTATGTAGATGTTAATTTATATCAAAGTTTCTTGCCCTGTGTCATGATATCAGCCAGACTTTACAGGCTATTTGCTATTAAGACAGGAATACAGCAAGGTTGTGTGATACGTCCTTTTCTCTTTGCACTGTATATCCAGAGATTTACAAATTATTATGTGAGGTAGAGTTCCTCAATACACCCCAGTCCATGTGAAGCAAAGATTCTGCCTAACCCAATTCAAGTGTAACTTGGACAACTGGATGGGGAACAGGAAATTCATCCACAGCTTGGCAATGTTTCTAATGGACACAAACAGCCTGTAAAAGGTTCATCTCCCAGGTGTCTGCTTGTAAATATTTAATCTCCCAAGCCCCTGCTTGCACTCATCATGGATAACAAAACTTGTCAGAGATTTGGAATGCAAGGCTAGGCTTACAAAGACTCTTGTGAAAGTTAGCCTAGTACACTCCTATGAACCTAAATACTTAAAAGATTTGGGAGAACTCACATGTTACAACATTAACTCTGAGAAAACGACATCTCTAAAAATTAATTATAACCCTTCTCAGGATATAATAGTATAGTATGTATTTTTGCATAATGAGAGTACACTTAAATATCTTGGAACTAAAACTGGGCCCACTAGGAAAGAAATCATTGATCTTGCATACAACAAAATTACGGAGAAGATAAAGAATTTCTTCCTCAAATGAGTCTCACAGACAGTCCAGGCGTTAATGATTTGTCTAATTCCAACCTGCATACATAATATCAGGGCTTCTAATGTTACCTCAAAATAATTTTTGGATAAATTGACAAGAAAGTGTACGGAATTCCCTTTGGAAAAACAAGCCTAGGATTTCCTGGTATATTTTAGTCCTTCCCATGATCAAGGGGAAGGGGACTGTGCGCAACCAACTAGGAGTACTCCAACAGGGCTTCTGGAGCTTTTCTGAAAAATCAGTAATGAAATACATAATTCAGTTTAAAATAACTGTACCTAGATGACCTAGGTGGTAATTACAAGGTATGGGGAAGACTTTGAACCAAGGGGGCAGGTTGGGTGGGCAGAAAGGCCTTAACTCAGAGCTCATCACTGTGCTAATCAGCTCATTATTGTCCATAGTAAATATAACTAACACTGGGGACTGGTAGCAAGAATTGTTAACATTTACACAACATTATGGTTGAGAATGGATTGGTTGGGAGGGTGGCCTAATGGTTAAGGTGTTTGCCTTACAAACACAAGGTGCAAGGTTTGAGTCTCACAAGGGATAATTGGCTAAGCTTAAAATGGCTCGCAAGGGCAGTTAGCTTAGTACTAACCTATGAACCTATGAAGTTAGATCCAAAACAGTATAAAAATTCAGTATCCCAAAAGATGATATCTGGAAAAGTGAAACAGCCATACTAAAATCCTAAAGTTACTGGAAGAAACTTTATCAAGATATCAATTTTTTTGACTGATGACCAGTTCATCAAA